>NC_032025.1:16359036-16424290 GCF_001865875.1 Lupinus angustifolius | reverse complement strand
CTTAGTTTATTTGTTAAGTGTTTGAGACAAGTAATTTTTATAACTTGAAATCAGTTTTTAGGTGATCAATCTAAAAAGAGCATTAAGAATTTTTCAAACAAATAAAATTAACCAAAGCACCAACTTGAATGATTAAAATTCAAACTTTTTAGAATATAAGAAGAAGTAGAAATACATAACCATATTCAAAAGAAATTGTTAGGGGAATGAGCCATCCATCCAAGGATTGGATGCTTTGAGTTCCAAATTAGATTACAAAATTGATTTTTTTCATCTCATTTGCCTTCTCCTTTTCTCCTCTTGAATTATAAACTAAAATTACAAAACTTACTTAGATAAAGCTCCTATGAACTAAGAACAAGAAGAAAGAACTTCAGGGAAGAAGAATTTCAAGGCAAGATGGTGAATAATGTATGATGTCTCTTTTTTCAAATGAAATGTGCCTCTATTTATATAAATTTCCATGGAGCCGCTGAGCTGCTTGTTAGCACCGCTCAGCAGCTGACCAAATCCTTCAGCATGAGTTTGGTCACTTGATCAAACAACTTTGTCACCTCCTTAAGCTTGACTCATCAAAGCTAGTTGTGAGCTATGGGACCAACTGTGGTGGGCTACTCTGAAAAGCCTATGCTGGGCTACTTGAAGTGATATCATTGGTGACTTCATGGTTTGCTTGATGGCTAAGTCAAGTCTGGTGCAAACCGCTTAGCACACCTGTGGCACCGCTAAGCTGCTTGTTCAGTAACTTTGGTCGTGCTGACTGAGACGTGGCTTGGTGCTTGCTGACCTGGGCAGGTGTCTAGTTCACCGTTGAGCACACATGTGTCACCGTTGAGCTGCTTGTTGAGTAGCTTGAGCGTGTGCCAGGCTTGTGTCTGACCATGCCAAGCTTGAGTTCTGACTATGTCAAGATTAGTCCGGTTCTAGGCTGAGCAGCCAAGCAGGTCCGCTCAGCTGCTTGCTTGAGCAGCTTGGTGCAGGTCAGGCTGGTGTCTAGGTCAGTTGGTGTCTAGGTCAGCTTAGCGTGGCTTAGTCCATGCTCAGCTGTCTGCTTGAGCACCTTGATTTTGTCTTCTTCTTTTTCTTTGACCATGAGTCTTTTTTCTCTTTTCTTCTTCTTTCTAAATCCTACAAAACAGATAAAAAAGAAATACAAACACAAATATACAAGATTGTAATATTTTATACAAAAAGTACTGTTTTAAGTTGGTTTGTCTCAATTATGCTTAAGATAAGTGCCATAAAATGTATGAAATTTAGGTATGTTTGGCACTTATCAGTGTCTTTGACCAAATTAAGCATATTGGCGGCCAAATTTTCAATGCATGCATCTTCTATACTCCAAGTTACATACTCAAGTTTGAACTGAGGATCCAAGAAATTCCCAACAAATAACAATGGATTAATATTTTCGACATTTCCATAATATTTATCATACTTTGCTATCATGGAAAGTGCCATTAAACCAAAAAGTTCATATTGATTACAATTCCATGATGTCAGAATAGCTTGTATTGATAGAATGTCACTATAACATTTATTTGAAATCACATGATGAGAACCAGAAAAACACAAAGTCATCTTATAAAAAATTTCGAAAAACTGAATGAATACCAAAGCATGATTCCAATTCTTCTCTACAGGTGGACCACACTTCCTCTTCCCTTTGTCATCATCACCAAACCATTCTCAAAAATCTTATTCTTGATCATAAAGGCTATCAAATGCCTTGTCAAACTTCTCAGCATGTTCCAGCATGAGGTAAGTAGAATTCCACCTAGCTGGAACATCCAAGCACAAAAGGCTTTCAAACTCAATCAATTCAACCTCAATACATTCTTTTGAAGCTTATAAGTATTAGGGGAGAAGACCTAACATATCACACGATATTCCTAATGCTATCAATAGAAGTTTGTTGTTCCTTTAACCCATCATTGACCATCAAATTCAAAATATGAGCACAACATCTAATATACAAATATTTTTCACCACAAACTAGCCCACCTCGTGTGTCTAGTTTCCTTCGAATGTATGAAATACCATTGGAGTTTTCATTTTCAGCTATAATAGTGAACACTCTTTCAATTCCCGACTCTTTTAGAAGGACCATACAAATTATAGAAGGTAAAAAAATATCTGAAAACAAAAGAAAAAAAATGTAATAAATTTGGAAAAAAAAAATTCAGGCAGGTGCCACCTCTTGTCCCCAAGATGGTCCCACTGCTACTTTAGAGCATCGTGGTTGCGCCAATTGAATCCGGTCACTAGTGTAAAAAACATAGTCAATAGGTATCTAATTAGACTTATCTTAAAGCAGAGAATTCCTTTTTAGACAAACGGCTTAATAGCAATGTGATTATAGTCAATGATAACTTCTAAATAAGTATATATCACAATGCAATACACAAATTTTTTTATGATCTTGAAACAACAATACAAATAACACATATAGTTTATAGTCACTAATCACATCTTTCATGTAGATTTGACTCACTTTTAAAAATTTTGGAGACTACTTTAGGTCTTTTCTTTTTAAAGGACTAAATTGGTAAAGTTGAAAAATATGAGGGACTAAAATGAGTATTTACTCCATAATTTATCACTAAATAGTTTGATAAGAATGAGGAAGATTTTGAAGGCAACTAAATAAATTTAAGCAGTTAGGAATAAATTTTTAATGAGTCGCGTAAAATATTAATATTAAGTTGTTCAAATTATTAACTTACTGAGCATTTTTGTTTAATGATAATATGGATAGTGAATTTATCAAAAGAAAAACCATTTTTGGTAGACATCAAAAAATCTCATCTCAATATCTCACAACATTGGAAAATTTAAATTGAGATGTGTAAGACTGAGATGACAACTAAGATGGGGAGTGAATTAGTTGTTTAAAAATTATGACAAATTTTTCTACAAAATTCAAGAGTTAATAGTAGCGGAAAAGTTATGCAGAAAATATCAAGTAAATTTAAGGAGTTAAGGGAGAAGAGAGTATACAGAGGTTTTGTATTGGTTGACTTTCTTGTCCACTGAACGCTATGTCCAGTACTCTTGCATCACAAGAGATTTCTCCACTAGATATTAAGAGCAACAATTATAATTTCTCACCCCGAGATTTCCTTGTACCTTACTCACTCTCTAATACCTATATCACTTTTTGGAAAAACACACTTTCCAAGTGACTCTATCTCCTTTCTTATCACACCCTTATGAAAGAAAGTAATTCAACAATTTGAATGAAGAAAACTTTAACTATATCGGGGATTGCCTTTACATGATTTTGAACCTATAAACTCTTGCAATCCAATAACTCTTTGTACACTTTAGTACTAATGCTTAGAAGATTTGAATAACTTGAAACAACACTTAAGGCAACTTCAGAAAATATGTTCTGAAAGTTATGAACAAGTTGCTAGAAGTGTAGAGCAAGTATTTCAGAAAAGTATAGATTATGTAAGTGGGTTATATCTTATGAATTATGAGTTTCAATGTCTTTATATAAACTTTCCAATCAACCAAAACACCTCTACGAAAAGGTAGGAATTGATTGGAATGAAACCATTTCGTTTGGGTTGAAAGCTATGTAGTTTGAATTTGAAAACTGGTGTAACAACTCTCAGTAATTGATTACCCAAACATTCTGTCTAATTGAGTAATTGATTTTACAGGCTGTAATCGATTACCCAACTGTTCTATCCAATAGAGTAATTGTTTACCGTGTTGTGTAATTGGTTACTCAAAAGGTGTAATCGATTACCTTATCAATTTTTGTTGGATAACTTGTTACTTAGTTCTAGTAACCTGTTACTTAGTCATAGTAACCTGTTACTTAGATCTAATAAGATATTACATAGTATTTTAAAATTGTTTTTATTTATACTTGTGTTTATCATTTTTATTTTAAAAATAATTTTGAGCATTACTACTAATTGTATATTTAGAGTATATGGATAGAAATACCTAAAGACTTAGATTTAAGTTCTTGAAGTTGTGTCTTCATAAGTATTCTTCCTTCTCTTCTTTTATTTGATGTTGGTATCTTCATCAAAACCGTGCCAATGTCAGGAGCAAGATCTTCTTCACAATCTCCCCCTTTTTGATGATGATAAACCAATATCTTGTTGACAATGTTGTTTTCTGAGAGTAGCATACTTTGTGATATTCTTGACTTGTCTTGAATATGCTCCACCTATTTTGTATGCTCCCCCTATTTTGTATGCTCCCGCTTTGATTTGGAGTTATGTGCCTAGAATAATTTTAAACAGAAAATACACTCTTCCAACTTTTATGCTCCTTTTAACTTCATCAAAAAGAAGAAAAGCCAAGAGTCCAACATAATATATATAGCATACAATATGTATATAGCAAACATAAAGGTAATATAGCATATAATAACATTAAAAGATGTTCAAACATTGTTCAAAACATAACTAGAAAAAAACAACAAAACAACAGAAACATCAATTGTCCACAATCATGCAACATTACAAAGAGAATTCCTAGGCAACAAATGTTCTAAGACTCAGGCTCAGTGCTATCGTCATCAAGGTCTATGCTATTGATCTTATAAGAAAGACGTTGAAGCTCGAATTGGACTTGTTGATTCTGAGCATCAAGAGCATCCATCCGATTAGAGATGTAGCCTCGAAGAGAGAATAACTCATCCATGATCATCTAATTGGTAGGTATGGGAACAGATGAAGAAGACTCAACATGAAACTCATAATGTTGATGTTCAAGAGGGTTAGCAGAGACATTTGCATTAGGATTAGCAGATGCAACCTGTCTATCACTTTGATGCTTATAGAGTCTATAAATGGGATCTCGAAAGAAGCCCATTTTGTGGATCACATCCACATCGGTCTTACTATCGCGTGCATCAAGTGTGACTTTGGATTCACCAGCAATGGATACACCAAAATGCTCAAGTATGTTGGTTATGAATATTGCATAAGGTAAAGGGCTGTGAGTATCTCAAACAGACCATATATGTCTCATTACTGTGTTAGCCCAATTGATTGAAAGATTATGCTTAAGAGCATGCATCAATTGCAGTTCCATGTTATTGATTTGAGAATGATTTGAATATTTTGGAAGAATGACATAACTCAAAAAGTAATGAAGCAAACGATCTTCGAGATTGATATTTCCTACAACAAGGATATATCTACTCTTTACAGTTTCACCTAAAACCAGTTCCAGTTGCTTACTCATTTCTATTTCCCTTTTAGAGCATCTACACATAGAGTAGTAGAGCTCTTTTCTATCATAATTATCCCATTCCCATGCAAGTTAACGCATAATGAATGATTATGGTCTCCAAGATACCAATTCACAAATAGTTTTCAACTCTCTCCATCAGAGAGAAAACAAAGGACCCAAAAGGAATCCAGGATTTGGTTGAGGAAAGCCATCATACTAAAAACTCTTTCTCAAAAGGTATATCATAGGAGTAGATCATAGAACATGGATTAATGTATGATATTGTATCATTGTTTTATATATGTGCGAGAATCATGAGATTCAAGTTCCTAGAATTTATATTTCACCAATCATAAAAAAATTTCTGACCATAGATACCCATAGCAATTTGCCATTAGCACTAAATATATCATGTATATTTATGATTAAGAGGACATGTATATAAATGTCAAAATATAAGATATGTATATAATATGAAGTTCCTGAGCAATCATAGAAGCACTTCTCATATTGCTTGGCATTGATTTCAATTTGCGTTGACATTCTATATTAGTGATGATACCTATACTTAAGGATACTCTATTAAACCAGTTTAATTTCTATGCAATGTTCCTTGTTGTATTATTGTATACTAATACCAATTGAATATCTTGATATATGATATCACTTGCATACAAAAAACAATCAATAAGACGTTGATCTAGTAGTATAAGACTTTATTGGATCTCCAAGTATTGTAATAGGTCAAATGTCAAACGGTCGATTTCTCAGAACGATACTTGTTGGGAGAAACAACCTCATACCTCGAAAGAGATTAGTTCCTTACCCATTGAGTAGAGGAATAACTTCATTTATACAAAAAAAACATAGTTTATAGTTTATATTCAGTATTTTTTGGGTACAAAGTTTACATTCAGGATAATACTGAATAAATTATAATTGTATGTTATTATTTTTCCGTGAAGAAGAATTATGTACCATTTCATATAACTATAATAAAGGGTTTTTGACTCAATTATGGGGATTGTTGAGAGAGTTTATGATTGAATGTTGAAGGGGCCAATGAACCAATTATGTTGATTGTTGAGAGGTCTTTGGATCAGTTAGTTGTCCTAAGCACGTGTTAAATATTTCTCAATCACATGAACACGAGTTTGTTCCCAAAAACTAGGTAAGATATTTTTACAAATTCAAGGCACTAATATTCGTGTTGTGGGCGAACTTTTAATTATGGACTGAGATTTCAAGACAATTATCAATACATATAAAAACTGAATGTATTATTAGTGTTAGAGGTATGTTCTAATTGATCTTATATAAATTATAAGTCATGGGTTACTAATTATATTAGAAGATGATATATTATGATTAAAATCTTAATTAATATTGTTTATGAAGATTTTCCATACTCGTGACATTTAGAAATGTCCAAGTTTGGATACTTTTATTTCACTATATTAAGGTTCTTTGTCATTTCTAGTTGAGGTGTTTAAGGAGTCCGAGTTTTGTAACATCGCAATTTTCCATTATCGAAATTCCATCCAAAAGTGAATTACAAAATAATCTTAACAATTAATCTTCAGTGATTTGAGTGGATCCTTATTAAAATTTTACTTAATTTTAAATTATTATTCATATGAGTCGGTTATTATCATAATATTCAAAGGTTTCTAAAATTAAGATTTTATCTGGTTTAATTTTTAACTAAATAAGTGTAAGTGGTGAAGATATATTATGTTTATAGTTGAATCTAAAAAGAATATGAATATACTTGAAAGATATTTTGAATTAATTATAGCTTGATGATTGATTATATTTATCTTAATCTTTTTAGCTTTAATTCCTAATCACACAAAGATTTATTTTTAGTTTACAACTTTATAATTATATTGATTATATACTGTTGTTACTAATATGTGATATATTATTAAAATATAAAATATGTTTCTCCTTATAATTGTGGAAGTGTCAGAGTCCATGTATCTTATTTTTGTTAAAAATATATATTTCAAACCCTTGTGTTTCCAAGCAGTAGAAAAGAAGTCACCACCATTACACTTTGTATCTCAATTCATAACCCTAACAGTAGAAACAAAGGAGACACCAACTTTCATTCTCCATTAGTCACTTCACTATTCTCTAATTATCCAATATCTTATATTCTTCTTTCTTAAGCATACCTTCAATTTCATTATTGTATCATTTAGATTGTGTTGTTGCCGTTAGCTTGCAACAATTATAAATGGCACAAAATAATACTTACTTGTTGAGTCACGACCAGGTCGCTCTCTTTCAGACGTTTCGTGGCACTGCCCAAAATGTGCAAGCAGACTATCAACCACGCCGTCCCCAGGATAAAACAGCCCATATCTCTATTATTGAATTCTTACTGCACTGTAAGAACCGATCTCGAATACACCCACCACAATATGGCTACTAGTGCCAATTCTCGAAATTACCCACAATATGGCTACCCGTGCCAATTCTCTTCCAACAATACTGACTACTAGTGTTAGTTCTCGAAATTCCCACAATATGGCTACTTGTGCCAATTCTTTCCCCCAATACTGCCTACTAGTGTCAGTTCTCGAAATTCCCACAATATGGATGCCTGTGCCATTTCTTAGTGCCACAGAAAGAAAGGGGTAGAAGTTTGCCGGAAATGCATCAGCGGAAAATATGAGGAGAAAGAAAAAGATGAATGAAAGCGTATTCAACTTGGGGCAAGAAAATATGACGGGAGAAGGCTTCTATTTATAACTTGGGATTTTTTCCAAGTTCCTCATCTCTCCAATGTGGGACTTGGGAGTTGTTTTTTCAAAACTCTTCTATGTGGGACTTGGGTGTTTTTTATATTTCACACCCAAAAGTTCTGACTAATGGTTTTCAACAAACCATGTTCCAAAAAACCCCCACTTGAAATTAAAAAACGATTTCCGAGAATATTTGTGGTCTCAATAAGATTGTGCATAAACAAAGGTGTCATGCGACTTGCACCTTTGCATAGTGAGTAAGATCCATCTTTTACTAGAGTGACTCGTAGTCTTGAACTCTATCTCCAACATCAAACCACACACAACCTTTTCAAAGGTGTATTCTGTAAAGCCCGTGCGTTAAAGGCCATACACATCTATCCCAATATAGTGAACGCTCTATAAATTTATGCCCCTAAATTTCATAGGAAGCGGCCCCCACTTCCACATTCACATAGGTGAGTCTATCAAGAGTACTCCTGTAGCCTAGGTACTCCACTCCAATTGGAGTATAGATCTCAATAAGAGTTTAACTCATCTTTACATATGCTGTAGGAATCATGCTTCTCATAATTTTATAGCATATTCATTCTCATATCACTTCACAACTTGTTATTACCCATTGAACCTATTTCTTGGGATCTCCAGTGAGTTAGGTCAGGTTACCATCATGAGTGATCCTCGTTTTAAGGGCAATAGTCCCATACTCTTAGAAGTATTATGGATTTTCTGTCTAGCTAGTCCTTTCGTCAAAGGATCTGCTAAGTTATTTTCAGTGCGTACATGATCCACTCTAACAGCTCCTATAGAGAATAACTCTCTAATGGTGTTGTGCTTACGACGAATTTGTCTTTTCTTACCGTTATAAAAGCGATTCTCAATTTTTGCAATAGTCGTGGTACTATCACAATGGATCAACACAGCTGGAATCGGTTTTTTCCATAGGGGAATCTCTGCAAGCAAGATTCTCAGCCAACTTGCTTCTTCATTAGCTGTTGCTAATGCTATCATCTCAACTTCCATAGTGGATTGAGTAGTCTGTTTCTTGTTAGACTCTAGATAGTCCATCTCATCATTTATGGCTTCTCGCTACAAATCAACATCCAAAGAAGTCAAAAACTTCTTGAGAGTTGATGGATTATCCTCCAATATATAGACTATATAATCAGGTCTATACTCTCTAATGATTATTGCTCTCTTACTTCTTCTAGTTTCTATTTCAAACCTTTCATTTTCTATCATTATCTCTAATCACAAGTATGTGACTAGTTGATGTGCCCCCACTATTCCTCAATTTAAAAAGGAATTTCTTCTCATTAAAGTCAACATCGTTAGACTCAATGATCATTTTGCGTTAAGGTCGTAATGCATATACACAATATTGTTTATATCATACCCAATGAATATACATTCATAGGCTGTCCGAGTTTAACTCTCTAGGGCCATACCACCAGAAATGATTTCATGAGCAATTTTATGTATCTCATAGGATTGATACTCTATTGATTTATTATAAGTCATTTGATACTTGAGGTAGTGATAACATCATATATATATATATATTATCTTAACTTCCTCGATATCATATTTCTTTAATTCTCAAGTGCATACCAAATTAATTTGGCACACTTGTATGGGCTGTAGTAATCATACAGATCATTAGACAATCCATTCAGAATGAAGTTCTTACATAAGTAATCACTTTCATTTTAGAGAGCTATTTCAATAGCCAGTTTATCCCTTTCCTCTTTTTCAGCCTCATCCAACACCACTGAGATGTCGGTTTTCAGAATGTGGGCAACCTTTCTCGCAGTGAGGAAAAATTCTATCTTATGTTGCCAACATTTGAATTTTGTTTCGTCAAACCGAAATGGCTTGTTCAGGTCATAACTGTTCGGTCCAGTAATATTATCTACGAATGCTATTGCAGTCGAAATGTCTTAAAATTCTTGTTACTGTTAGCTTGCAAAAATTATAAATGGCACGAAATAATACTTACTGGCTGAGTCACGACCAAGTCGCTCTCTTTAAGACGTTTCGTGGCACTTCCAAAAATGTGCAAGCAGACTATCAACCACACCGTCCTCAGGATAAAACAGCCTAGATCTCTGTTATCGAATTCTTACTACACTATAAGAACCGATCTCGAATACACCCACCACAATATGGCTACTAGTGCCAATTCTCGAAATTACCCACAATATGGCTACTGTGACAATTCTCTTTCCACAATACTGACTACTTGTGTCCGTTCTCGAAATGCCCACAATATGGCTACTTGTGCCAATTCTTTCCCCCAATATTGACTACTAGTGTCAGTTCTCGAAATTTCCAAAATATGGCTACCAGTGCCAATGCTTTCCCTCAATACTGACTACCAGTGTCAATTCTTGAAATTCCCACAATATGGATGCCTGTGCCATTTCTTAGTGCCACAGAAAGAAATGGGGAAAAGTTTGTCGGAAATGCATCAGCGGAAAATATGAGGGAGAAATAAAAAGTTGAATGAAAGCGCATTCAACTTGGGGCAAGAAAATATGAAGGGAGAAGGTTTCTGTTTATAACTTGGGATTTTTTCCAAGTTCCTCATCTCTCCAATATGGGACTTGGGAGTTGTTTTTTCAAAACTCTTCTATGTGGTACTCTGGTGTTTTTTATATTTTACACCCAAAAGTTCTGACTAATGGTTTTCAACAAACCATGTTCCAACAGATTGTGATTCATACTAAATCCATATTTCAATCATCAACCCTTTTCAATTTAACATTGGTCTGCACAAGTATAAAGAGAGACTTGCATCTAAATACCTAGTCTCACACCATTATCCTTAAGTGGGATCATGCGGCTTCTTTAATTTGAAATGACTACTCACATGCAGAGATGAATAAAAGGAGTAGTATTGATCATTTGTGAGTTCTTCTCCATATTTTGGTTTATTCATTTATATAGTTTATCTTTTCTTATTTTCTTTTAATCATATAATTTAGTTATTACTATTACTTATTTGGATTTTACTCTTTTAATAATTTTAAAATACTTCAAAGGTTTCTTTTATAGATGAAATTGGTTTTCAGGAAAGTGTAACCTTATTTGTGTCTCTTTATATGATATGTTAAACTATTTTGAGTCTTTTTAAATTGATTGTGCTTGATCATTGTTTCATGAAGTGATGCTTGGGTTAAGTGGACGCTTGCAGCGACACAAATAATAGTTCAACAACGTTAAAGTTATAAGTTCAAGCGGTAAGGTCAGGGAGAAGACAGAGTGGTCTTAGATTATTGCATTAAAGTTCTCTAACTCCCTCAAAATTGGAGAGTCGGGTTCATTATGATGTAGTTGAGTCTTATATGCTTAATTGTTAATATGTTATGTTTTGATAATTGGTTTAATTGTAGTTACCATCATACAAAGTGTTTGTATATGGAGCACATCGTCATTAAAGTGTGTTATTGGATAATAATTAAGTGTGATAATGCTTATACTGCAATTGTTAAATGTCTACATGCCAACATGTTTTGTGTTTGATTGTCAAAGTGTATTTTGATTAACATGATGATAGATAATATGTAGTATGGTATGTAGAAATTGATGTGATGTTATAGTGATAATGATATTGATGTGAATTGTTGTCTACTTGTTATTGAAAAATATTGATAATAATAGTGAGAATGAGAGGATTACTTTCATGTAATAATTATGGGTGTGAGCAAGTTATGTAATGACGAATGGTTGAGTAAGGAACAATATAATGGCTTTCGGGAATAGATATCCTTATAGTTGAGCTTCATATATTTAATTTGTTTGATATCATGTGTATGTAGCACATCTTTTATAGGTTTTGATGTGAAGGTTCTTTTAGATGAGGAACATATGAAATTATTCATATATATTCTATAAATGACATAAGTTTTAAATTCTTGGGGATGTTAATATGTTACGTTAAGTAGTGCTAAAGTAGGATATGAGGATATAAAAACAAGAGTGTGATCATATTTTTGTTGTTTGTTTTTAGGTTGCTGAGTTGAGAATAAAGATAGTGTATGTAAGTTGAGAGCTAAGTTTTAGATGATGTGAATTTTTATGAATTAGTCTAAGTGGGTGATCAAGTGGGGATGTGTCTAATTTGAAGTTAAAATCCTTGTAATATATTGTTTGAATTCAAAGATAGGTAGACAAGATCATTGGAGCAAGGAAGATGTAGACTTTTTGTACACCTCAAAGGTGTAGAGTTATTGGGCGGGGCGCAAGGTTATTTTATTTACCTTCTTAACATCATTGTGTTTGTAAGTGGCGCTTGTCTCCTAGGCCGTCCTAAAACAGTGATGGTTAAGTTGAGGATTTGTACCTTGGGTTAATAATATTGTTAGTGGCGAGTCCTTGAGACTAAGATGAATAGATAGAGTATGCCTTAAGATGGATAAAGTGTGGGTTTAGTTGATTTAAAAGACTTATCTGGCTAACTGAAGTTAGTGTGCATACATCATTACATTGGAAAATATGGTTTTTGATCGGAAAGATTGAGGATAGAAATATCTTGGGAAGTGAATAGGGGCGCTTCTGATGTTTTTGTATCATGATACCTTGAGGGTTAATTGATTGAAGTATCCCAGGCCTGGATAGCAATTGTTAAACCAATTTAACTCTGACACCGCCTTTGAGTTGTCTCGATCGGTGTAGCATGTTCTGGTGTTGTTGGACATACCGGAGAGAACATGTACTTCCGATTGCTTTCCCATTGATGTTGTGAGGGCCCACATGCATTGCATTACATGTTTTAATGCCTATGAATATTCCTCCCCATGTCTAAATGTGGATGCATCATACATCATTTGCATATGGTTGACATTGATTGATTATAATTGTTGTATGTATTTGTGTTGCTTTAATGTTATAATCTATATAAATCCATGCTACAGTTGTTGTAGTTGGTATCTTACTCCCTCCTCTGTTTTCTTTTGTATGGTATACGTTGTTTATGGAGGTTGAGTATATATGTAGTATGGATGCCCATTTTGGGAATAAGATGAAATTCTTGACTGTAGTTCAGTTAGGGATACATGCTATATTGGATTGTGGCTCTGATTTGGATAAGCTCGTTTTGACTTGATTATATTGACCGTTCTTTTGAAGTTATGATATTATATTATATTTTATTTTGATAAGTATAAATGTTTTATATTTATAGTTATATATTTGTGATTCAGGTGGAGCCCAATGAAAAACTATTGTATGTTAAGATTCGTGTATTTTAAGCTTTCTTACTTTTAAGTTTTGGGAAAAGCCGCATGATAGCTTTTGTAAAGTAAGATTATTTAAATTTCACATTTCTATTTTGTGTATTCCGGATGTAGTATGATGATATCTTTTGAACTGTTAAGATTCTTATATTCTAACATTTTCATTCTATATTCTAGGCGGAGTCCGAGAAAGTCTTTATACATATGACATGTTGATGATTAAAAATTCATGTCTAGATGAGTAAAAGAATTATTTATTTTATTTAATAAATAAGTTTATTATTTTAACTCTACTAGGTAATCTCGCAGAGCGAGATACAATTCGCGGAGCGAATCTCTAGTTTTGATATTGTTGAACTATTTTGTCTTTATATGGAAATCGTTTAGATGTTTTATTTAAATTGAGGTATGATGTAATGCCTTGGATTAAAAATTAATTGTTTGTGCTTAAGAATATTTGACTACTTTATCAAGTTTTAAGTTCACTTGGATTTTTGAAGTAATATTTTTTTAATTACAAAGGTAACAATTGTTTTGGGTTAGTAAATCGGGGTGTTACATTTAGTGGTATCAGAGCTGGTCCTTCCTATCCGACTTGGGGTATGGCCTCATATATTCTTTCTTTGTGTGACTTTGGTGTGATTGTTTGTTTGTTTATTTTTTTGTGTTTCCCTCCTCACTTCTTGAGGTATTGTTTTTGTCATGTAAGTGACAAATTTTGGTAGAAGATGATGTTAATGTCTTTCTATGAGGAGGATATTCTCGTCATGATTATTTGATAGGTGATGGTCTAGCATGGCATAAATTGTTTCGTATGACTCCTTATTTATGTTGTCTTAAGTAGAATAAATAAATTTTTGGTATCTTATATTTTGATTATGTAACTTCTCACCATTTTAGTGGACCTTTTAGACCTTATGGTTTGTACCTAGATATCCATTTCACTGATAACATGATTAGTTGAGTTTTGTTCTTAGAAAGAAAAAAATCATTTATTAAGTAAATATGTGTAACCCTCTTACTATTATAAGGTGATTGATATAAATCTTCTATCTAATCCATTTTTCTAGAAGTCACCTTGGTTGAACTGTGATATTTGACTCAACATTATTTTTGTTTCACGTTTAGAATTCCAAATTTTTTGTGTGTGTCTTAGATAAGACTAATTTTGCACAACTCCTTGAGTACATTCTAATCTCTTATTTCTAAACATGACATAGGTATTTAAGTTCAAAATGTCTAATCAAATTTTATGAAGGTTTTCTTATCTATTCAAGTTATTCTCACTGATATTTATGAATTTTCAATTTCTAATGAAATCTATATTTTTTTAGAGTCTAGTTTCTTTGTGTCTCAAGTTGAATATATAAACTCTAACTTTTCTTCTATCACATCATATTTTTGAATGTAGGAATGTGATATTGAATTAGTAACTTATCTGTCAACTTTGATTTATCCTTCGAACTTTACAACTCATTGTATGCCTAGAAGTTCAGTGATTTGATAATTTGTATCTTCCTTCTTATAGTAAAGTGATAATAACATAATTGGTGATGTAGGTAAGTGTTCCACAAATTCTTCTTATTCTTCTTGTTGTTATTCGAGTTTTGGTTTTATCCTAATACTTTTGGGACTAAACTCTTAAGTGATTCATTGCTTCCTACTCCTACTATGTTATCTTAATATATGTTCAAGCTATACCTATGCATATGTTGATGTCCAATATAATTGTTCAAGTTTGTATAACGGATTTCTTTTGGTGTACCATGTAAGTTTATTCTAGCGGATGGAATGAATTTTCTAAGAAAAGTAAGGCCATCTATCTTTTATCTGAAAAAGAAGACAATAGAATAGAGTCATTCTCTATCCTTATTTTTCTTCTCTTTTTTCCCTTCACAATATTCTTGAAAAAAAATTAATTTAGTTAACATATTGATCCTTACTCAGCTAATAATACTTTTATTCAAACTACCCTTGTAGTTGGGTTGGTGACATGTCCATTTGTTTTGGTTGTCAAATGGATTTATTTAGGAGTAGTATATTAACTCATTTTAATTGTTAGAATGAACTTATTTAAATTTGTAAAGTTTTGTGTCCCTCATTCTTATGAGGTGTTATTTAGATAGAGCCATCGGATATCCAAATCATTTCTTCATAAGGTTTTAGTCAAACTAAATCTAATTTAGGTTTTTAATCTCCAGGTGAAACATGTTGTCCTTTTTAGTAGAGACGTTTCAACATGGTTGTGTTAGAATGTTTTATTTTTCAATGTGAATGATGTTGATGTGAATTGTTGTCTGCTTGTTATTGAAAAATATTGATAATAATAGTGTAAATGAGATGATTACTTTCACTTAATAATTATGGGTTTGAGGAAGTTATGTGATGATGGAATGATTGAGTAAGTAACAATATAATGGCTTTAGGGAATAGATATCATTATAGTTGAGCTTTATATATTTAATTTGTTTGATATCATGTGGATACATCACATCTTTTATAGGTTTTGATGTGAAGGTTCTTTTAGATGAGGAACATATGAAATTATTCATATATATTCTATAAATGCAATAAGTTATAAATTCTTGGGCATGTTAATATGTTAGGTTAAGTAGTGCTAAAGAAGGATATGAGGATATAAAAACAAGAGTGTAGTCATATTTTTGTTGTTTATTTTTTGGTTGCTGAGTTGAGAATAAAGATAGTGTATGTGAGTTATGAGCTAAGTTTTAGATGCTGTGAATTATTATGAATTAGTCTAAGTGGGTGATCAAGTGGGGTATGTGTGTAATTTGAAGTGAAAATCCTTGTAATATATTGTTTGAATTCAAAGATAGGTAGACAAGATCATTGGATCAAGGAAGATGTTGACATTTTGTACACCTCGAAGGTGTAGAGTTATTGGGCGGGGTTCAAGGTTATTTTATTTACCTTCTTAACATCATTGTGTTTGTAAGTGGCGCTTGTCTCCTAGGCTGTTCTAAAACATTGATGCTTAAGTTGGGGATTTGTACCTTGGGATAGTAATGTTGCTAGTGGCGAGTCCTTCAAACTAAGATGAATAGATAGAGTATGCGTTAAGATAGGTAAAGTGTGAGTTTAATTGATTTGAAAGACTTATCTGGCTAACTAGAGTTAGTGTGCATACATTATTACATTGGAAAATGTGGTTTTTGATGGAAAGATTCAAGATAGAATTATCTTGGGAAGTGAATAGGGGCGGTTATGATGTTTTTGCAGCATGATACTTTGAGGGTTAATTGGTTGAAGTAGCCTAGGTCAGGATAACTATTCTTAAACTAATTTAACTCTGACATCACCTTTGAGCTGTCTAGATCGGTGTAGAGTGTTCTAGTGTTGTTGGACACACCGTAGAGAACATGTACTCCCGATTCTTTCCTATGGATGTTGTTGTGAGGGCCCGCATGCATTGCATTACATGTTTTAATGCCTATGAATATTCCTCCTCATGTCTACATGTGGATACATCATACATCATTTGCACATTGTTGACATTGATTGATTATAACTGTTATATGTATTTGTGTTGCTTTAATGTTATAATCTATGTAAATCCATGCTATGGTTGTTGTAGTTGGTATCTTACTCCCTCCTCTGTTTTATTTTATATGGTATACGTTGTTTATGCAGGTTGAGTAAATATGTAGTATGGATGCCCATTTTGGGAATAGCATGAAAGTCTTGACTGTAGTTCAGTTAGGGATACATGCTACATTGGATTGTGGCTCTGATTAGGATAAGCTCGTTTTGGCTTGATTATATTGACCGTTGTTTCGAAAATATGATAATCTATTATATTTTATATTGATAAGTATAAATGTTTTATGTTTGTAGTTATATTTGTGATTCGGGCGAAGCCCAATGAAAATCTATTGTATGTTAAGATTCGTGTATTTTTTAGCTTTCCTACTTTTAAGTTTTGGGCAAAGCCCTATGATAGATTTTGTAAAGTAAGATTATTTAAATTTAACATTTCTATTTTGTGTATTCCGGATGGAGTCCGTTATATCTTTTGAACTGTTAAGATTCTTTTATTTTAACATTTTCATTTTATATTCTTGGTGGAGCCCGAGAAAGTCTTTATACATCTGATATGTTCATGATTAAAAATTCATGTCTAGATGAGTAAAAGAAGTATTTATTGTATTTAATAAATAAGTTTATTATTTTTACTCTACTAGGTAATCTCGCAGAGCGAGATATAACTCTCGGAGCGAATCTCTAGTTTTGATATTGTTGAACTATTTTGTCTTTATATAAAAATTGTTTAGTTGTTTTATTTAAACTGAGGTATGATGTAATGCCTTGGATTAAAAATGAAATGTTCAAGCGAATCTCTAGTTTTGATATTGTTGAACTATTTTGTCTTTATATAAAAATTGTTTAGTTGTTTTATTTAAACTGAGGTATGATGTAATGCCTTGGATTAAAAATAAAATGTTCATTCATAAGAATATTTGACTACTTTATCAAGTTTGAAGTTAACTTTGATTTTTGAAGTAATATTTTTTTAATTAGAAAGGTAACATAATTATTTTGGGTTAGTAAATCAGGGTGTTAGAAGTTTCAAACATACTAAAGACCCCTCGTCGGACCATCATACATTTGACATGTTTATAAAATACTTTTTATGGATAAATTATTTTAGAGAGTTTTTATAGTTTAAGGTGACTTTTGGACTTTGTTCTACCTTTTTGATTTGGTACCCCTGTCAATGTAAATTAGTATGTTTTCCAATGTATATTATATAGTATTTAATATTATTTTAAGAGATACTTTCATAGTAAAGATATTTCCAATGTATTTTATACCATGTGGTTGGTTGGAAACTAATGGAAATGTATTTTATTCCACGTGGTTCACCTGTTAATAAATGTTGTTGCTCCGGTCTTAGAATCCGCCATTAATTTTGAAATTAATGGAGGCAATGAGTGGTTGGGCACGTTTACGAATCATTTTGAGGAGCTTGTTGGTCGTTTTAGGGACATCTTAGTACCATACATTAGTTATAATTCCTTATCATTAATTTGTGAATGTTTGAATTTTTTTGGAACTACAATCTAGCTACCACTCATATATGACTTCATGATTTTGATGCATTAACATTCAAACATGACTTCATGTTTTTGATGCATTAAACAAAGTTAAACTTAAGTCAGTTCAAATCATGCATCATACATTACTAAATCATGTTAAAGGTTCATAGCAAATCAATTAAGTATTTTTTAGAAGACAATTAACCGATTAAGTTAAAAGTTAATCCATTAAGTCTTTGCAAAATGGAAAACCTGTTAATCAATTAAGTTCATAGTTAATCGATTAAGTCAATGTTAGTTTTGAAATCATGGATTTTTAAAGAACGTTAATTGATTAAGTATCAACATATTCGATTAAACTAACAGAAAGCTGATTAGAACTGAAGGTTATTATAACCAACAATTTCCATGAGTAATAGACACATTTTTCAAGATCAAAGAAGAGAGTTTCTAAAAAAAGAGAGCTAAATACTTTGAAACACAACAACGAAATTTTTAATAAATTTTTTAGAAGAGAAATTCTAGCATTCATATCGCATCAAAGTGTTTTCATTAACCTTTAAATCTCATGATCATACATCATCATATTCTAAGATTGTGAGATATATCAAGAAGGTTTATATACTGTAAATAGAGTTTATACAAGGACAAGAAAAGGTGCAAAAGCATTATACACAAGAAGAACATTCGATTTGTAATTCATCTCTCAAGGTGTGAGGTATCACCATAGAAGGAGAGAAGAGTTCAAACAATACCTAAGCTAGAAGTGGTGAGACTATCTATTAGATTCTAGGTGCAAGAGGTTCGTGGTGGAAGATTGTTTGTAAGAACATTTCAATTCATCACAGTGAAAGCAAATCTCCTAGATCAGAAGGGGAAGAGTACTGGATGTAGATGGCAGTGATTGGAAATCTAACCACGATAAAATTGAACATTTCAAATTATCATATCCCTAATCTTTTACATTTAAGTAATTATCAATTTCCAATATCTTGCATTGAATTCAAATTAGAGTTGTTGAACAATTGTCTCTGCATGATTGATCATAAAAATTGAATTGTTAAAGTATATGAAAGAACATATTGATTATTACATATCGCACTATCAAAGAAATAAAGATATACAAGAAATTGATCGAATTAATTGATTAAGCTAGGAGTTAATCGATTAAATTCAAAAAAATGTTAATTGATTAAGTAAGCTGTTAATCGATTAAATGAGAAAAAAATGTGAATATTTTTCAAAAAAAAAGTTTCAATCGTATACCAATACACCTATTCACCCCTAGGTGTGTTAGAGCCCTTGTTATCTAATAAGTGACACCATATCTAGTTCGAATTAGTGCTAGGTTAATTGTTAAATTTGTGTGACCCTAGGAATAACAAACATGGGCTCTACAAATCTCTTTGGTTGTGAGGGTTCCTCAATCAACTGTCCTCCTATGTTTAGTGGGCTATGCTTAATGGAAAGTGAGGATGAGAATATTCATAGAGGTCATTGATACAAGCATTTGGGAAGCCTTACAAAATGGAACTCGTATGCCACTACATTTAGTGGATGGTGAAACAAAAGTAAAACCAAAAATTTTGTGGACGGATGATGAAAAGAGAAAGGTAAAACAAAATTTAAAAGCAAACAACATCATCACGTATGCACTATCTAATGTTGAAATCTTTAGAGTTTTAAAATGCAAAAGTGCCAAGGAAATGTGAAACACTTTACAAGTAACCTATGAAGGCACAAGTGAGGTTAAACATGCTAGGCTAAATGCATTAACTCATGAATTGGAACTATTTCGTGTTAGGTATCAGTGGATAGAACACACCTAGAAGGGGGGGGGGTTGAATAGGTGTTGCGGTTACCAATTACCGCTTTTGCACCGAAGCCCTATTCTCGAAAAAGCCCCAGTTAATCGACTAACACTCTGTCTTAATCGATTAACTCACAGAAAACAGCAAGTTGCGGAATGGCTTATTGCACAACCACTCACCGATAATCAGATACAGATAAAGCAAATATACTTGAACATAATTAAACTCAATATAACAAAGTTATAGTATCCAAATTATTAGCTAAAATTAGGCAATATTACAACTTGAAATGTAAAGAGATTAAGGATAGAAAAAGCCTGCAACAAGGAATTTTATGCTGGTTCGTTTGTGGGTCGACTTGCAAACTACATCTAGGCCCCCCTTCTGATCTCGAGAGATTTTCTTCACTAATATTGAAACGAATGTATTGTTACATGCACACTTCCAATACAAAAACTGAGACGCTCCCTTCTTCAATCCAAGAACCCCCTTTCTTGGTTTGACTCACCTAATCGCCTAAGAAAACCTTTCTTATGATCTAACCCCAGCCAAGAAAACATTCTAAACTCAAGACCTCTAAGTCTTGGTGAAGAATCACTGAGTCTCTTAGGTGATAAGACACCAAGAGACGACTTCCCTTATTACAACACAAAAACAGTACAAAAAACAGAGTATTATCAAGCACAATGTAGCTCAAAACATCACAATTGAAACTCAGCTAAAAACCCTATACAATACTCACAAGTAAACATGAATATGTATGAGTTAATTGATGTGCATAAACAGAGAATTTCTATCCTATAATGCTTCTAAAGAAATGCAAGAAAAGATAGAAAATGTTAAGACATTATTCACATGCAATTGGATGACAATTAAACCCTAAACATGATACTATCTCTCACTATCTCACAATGCATTTCACTATGCCTAAATGACACAAATGAGCACGAAAAATATGCAACTAGCAGTTCTAAAAATGAATGATATGATATGTGGTGCAAGACCTAAAACACACTTTATATAGAAAACCTTTCTGAGACCCAATTAATCGATTAAGTGCCCTTTTAATCGATTAACGGGCTGTTGAGAATAAGTTTTCAGGTTTTTATTTATCTGTTAAAACTGAATTCATGTTAATCGATTAACACCTTCCTTAATCGATTAAATGACATATTTTATCAGCTAAATGATTAAATGGTAAACTACCTATATGTTATGCTTATCAACTATACATGTTTTACCTATATATTATGCCTAAGATTCACAAATAACATGTATGATTAATGCATGAACATACAATCTAGATTGCATGTCTCATGTAAATGATTTGATTATTTTTAAGACTTGTGAGAATTGCACCTAGGTTTATCTAACCTAGACTCAATATCTAAGATACACATCTAAGGCTCAAAAAGTGACTCTTGTAAGAACCTAGTCAAGATATGAGATCCTTGAGTCAATGGCATGTTGATTTGTTGAGTCATCTTCAAGTTTTTTTTAATAAATCCATGTCATCATCAAAACATAGGCAATCTAATAGTGCAACACTTTGACACTTTGTACTTTCAATCTCCCCATTTTTGATAATGACAAACTCCACATGAAATCTTGTTTTGATGCATAGCTTGATGATGGTTATAGAATGCATGGTTGTTAATTTCAAAGTTAAAGCGGATAGCTGGACGACAGAAGCTGAATATTAATTACAACCTGCAAATTCACATCAAACAACAAAGCAACCTTTCTCCCCATTTTGACATTATGAAAAAGATAAACGAATCAATCTCGTCAAAAGTAAAAAGAGTTATATAATGAAATCAAAACTGTAATCAATCAATTAAATTTGGGAGTTCAATTAATTAACCAGTTGAGGGAAGCTTGAACAAGTGCACATGTTTACACACATTTAATCGATTAAAAGTATAGGTTAATCGATTAAATTGGCAGAATACAGTAAATGAACAAGTTTAATGGCATGAAAGGTTATACAATGACCAATTAAGCATAGAATGATCAAGCATTATTACCATAACATGTATACAACATGCTCAATCAAACAGAATAAATGCAGTTAACCAATCATGACCAAGTACCATTAAGCATAAATTCATACTATATATGACATAGATACACATTTGATATAAGCTATAAAATACAAAACTAGTAACGATTAAAGTTCAATCTCATGCATACCAAGTGATCAATGTTCAGCAAAAGTAGATAGAAACTATTAAAACCCAATAAAAGCAAAGAGAAATATGTGTCAAGAGTCCAAAACAACAAAATACTTGAAATTTCCAATAGAAGAACTAAACCAAATGCAACCTAGGGTCTAAGGTCTTCTAAACTAAGGATGCGGAGAAAGGTCTCTATCATCAGGAACTGTCAGACTACTATCTCCATGAATGAGGACTCTCAACTTCTCAAATTCTGCACAAAACCTATCATTCTATGCTTTAATAGTGTTTTGAACGAAGCTCCTCATAGATTGATAATTGTTATCAATGTATGCAACCCGACGTTCCTCAAATTGCTCCAAGTCTGTATGGTAAGAATCCTTCAAGGACTGAAAATGTAGATCCATTCTATTATTCAGCCTTTGCTCCATCTCATCCAACTGAGCTAATCCAAAGGGTGGTACCTGTGGTGCATTTCCAGTCGACTCCCCCTGAGTTCCTGCGTTATGCTGATCCATTCCTGCCTGATCCTCATATCTAGATAAGTCCAAATCCATAGTAGTGTAACCCTCTTGGTATTGCCAAGTATTCCCATACTTGTAAATACCCATCTTGTGGATCAAACTTTCACCAACCAGGTGATCTTTAACAGAAGACTCCATGATGATTGTATCAGACACATCAATATGCAGATATTCGATGATCCTGGAAATGAATATACTATAGGGAAACATCTTGGATTGTGATGTTGACACACTATACATGACCTTAAGAATCTCCTCAGGCCAATTAATCATAACATTTTCCATAACATCATACATAAACCTTAAATCATTCATAGTGGGCTGTGCATGATTTGCGTTTCTCTGAACTAACATATACGCTATTAGATAGTGCAATAGTCTCTAACCAAAGCAGGGCAAATATTTCCCTTTAATTCCATAAAGGTGACAGATCCTTGAGCTTGCATACCTTGCGGAAATTCAAAATTTTGTTCCCCCATCCAGGTTAAATCGGTATACCTGATGTAAGTTTGTTTCCTTCCCTGAAACTTTGACAATCGAGAGTCCTGCAGTATGAGAAAGTAGTAGGTGTGTCCATGATCCCGCCTCACATTCAGATTCGATGGTGTAGGAATAGCAGCCCTCCGTGGGTGTTGAACTGTTGTCCTAATCCTTTTTGAATGTCCTCTTTCCATTTGATTGCAAAAACCGAGAGTATTGAGAGTTGAAGAAGGATTTTTAGGGGGAACCTAACCTTAGGGTTTGGAATTGGGAAAGTGGGTTTCCTTGACAAATTTGAGAGGAAATGAGATGAAATGAAGTGCCTATGAGATTTTGAGAGAAAAGAGGATAGAGAGGGTTTGAAAAAAATGGCAAAAACGCTTCTGGTTCAACTTTATCTGATGTCGTTAATCGATTAATTATTGTTAAAATTCCAGATTTTCAGAAAAATGAGCCTAGGTAATCGACTAAGATGGGACATTAATCGATTAAATTTCGTGAAAAATAAAGTGGTGGCTACTGGAACTCATTGTAATCGATTAAGACTCATGGTTAATCAATTAACAATCATTAGATTTGTAGAATCAAGAGGGTTTTTGAGTTTTGAAAGCATGCAACGATTTCTAACATATATCAAGCAATTTTACGAAAACACACATACTTATAGAACATATTATATTAGATTATGAATCATATTAGGAATAGAGTGCATTCAACAAATATTCATTTTGAAGCATATTAGACATTTAGCATGCGAAGCACATAATAAAGAGTTAGACGATTTTAATCTAGATATTTTTGATCAAGGATTCCCAGTTCTCTTCGAAGAACATAGAAAGTATCTCGTGAGAGGGGCTTGGTGAAAATATCAGCTAATTGCTTAGTTGTTTCAAGAAATTCAAGCACACAATCACCTTTTTAAACATGACCACACAAGAAGTGATGTCTAATTTCTATATGCTTGGTTCTCGAATGCAAATCGATATTCTTGGATAGGTTTATAGCACTTACATTATCACATTTAATGGAGATCTTTTCTAAATTAAGACCAAGCACCAAAGTCCTTAAGTTGCTGCTTCATCAATAGGATTTGAGCGCAACACACACTAGCGGTAATGTATTCCGCTTTGGCAGTGTACAAAGCAACACAAGCTTGCTTTTTACTGTGTCATGCAACTATGGAATTTCCTAGTAAGTGCCAAGTCCCACTAGTGCTATTCCGATTCAGCTTACATCCAGCAAAGTCGGAATCGGAGTACCCAATCAAGGATAATGAGGCATCCCTAGGATACCATAATCCCATATTTATTGTTCCTTTTAAATATCTCATGATGCGTTTAACAACACTGTAATGTGAATCTTGAGGTAATGCTTGAAATCTAGCACATATGCAAACACTAAACATAACATCGGGGCGACTCACAATCAAATATAATAAAGAGCCGATTATCGCTTGATACTTGGTTACCTCAATAGCTTTTCCCTTTTTGTCTTTGTCTAGATAGCAAGAAGACGCCATAGGTATAGAAGATTCTTTACATTTTTTCATGTTGAACTTTTTGAGTAACTCCTTGCAGTACTTTGATTGATGAATGAAGATTCCACTTTCCATTTATTTATTTGGTAACTGCAATACCTATTCAACCCCCCTTCTAGGTGTGTTATGTCCAATGATACCTAACAAGTGGTATTAGAGCTAGTACGACATGCTAGCTCAACCGCATACGCGTGATCCTTAAGGAAAACAAATGGGTTCTACCAACCCCTTTGACGGTGATGGCGCATCCATTAACCGCCCTCCCATATTCAGTAGCGAGGGATACGCCTACTGGAAATTCCGGATGAAGATAATCATTGAAGCCATTGACTCGGATATTTGGGAATTCGTAGTCAACGAGCCTTTCGTCCCAATGCATTTAGTGAACGATGAACCGAAAGAAAAGCCTAAGAGTCTATGGACCGATGATGAATGTAAAAAGGTTCAATACAACCTACATGCTAAAAATATCATCACATCGGCCCTATAATATGATGAATTCTTTCGGGTTTCACAGTGTCAAAGTGCCAAAGAAATGTGGGACACTTTACAACTGACTCACGAAGGCACTACCAAAGTCAAGTGTGCCAGGATGAATGCCCTGACATATGAGTACGAGCTTTTTCGTGTGTTGCCAAGTGAATCTATCTACAACATGCAAAAGCGATTCACACAAATAGTAAACCATTTAGTTGCTCTAGATAAATTCTTTACCAAAGTAGGAATAACTAATAAAGTTTTGCGTTGTTTTGACAGGAGATGGCAACCTAAAGTTACAACTATCATGGAATCCAAGGATCTTGACTCCATGCCTTTGGTAACATTATTTGGAAAGCTTCAAGAGCACGAGATGGAACTTGAACACTTGACGATGCATGATGAATCAGATCGCAAAAAGAAATGCATATCTCTTAAAGCAACAACATCTCAACCTATTGAAGAGAAAGAAGATGTTGATTCTAAATTAGATATTGATGATGAAACGTTGAGCCTTCTCATATGATAATTCCGGAAATTCTTAAAGAAAGGAGGCTTTAAATGTTTTCAGAAGAAAGAAGCCCATGAGTCAACTAGAAAAGGCAAAGGTAACAAAGAGCGCTTCACCTACACGAATGTGGCAAGCCAGGACACATGAGATTTCAATGTCCTACTTACCTCAAGAAAGTTGATTCGGAAAAGAGCACTCCTCAGGACTTCAAGTCAAAGAAAGCCTACATAGTTTGGGATGTACCAGAGGAGGATACGACATCAAACATCTTAGATGAAGAGGAGACCGCCAAGCTATGCGTAATGCCCAGAACAAATGAAGCTTGCGACTCAGATTCAAAGGAGGTAAACAATGAGGTATGCTCTAACACCTCATCTTCTTCTTCTTCTGATGATTCACCTCCTTATGATGACTTACATAATACTTATGTCGAATTACATGAAGAAATAAAAAATTTAGATAGGATTAGTTCTGATAGAAAGCGAATAATCCTTCTAAATGAACAGAAAATAGTTTTATTACAAAAAGAATTAGATGAGCTAAAACTTGAAAATGAAACTTTAGATCTAGTATTTTCTTGTAATACATGCAATTGCTCAAATGATAATTTATGTCAATCAACTATCTGCGAGTCTTGCGACACTTTGAAAAATGAGAATTTGAAGCTTAATGAAAAACTCGCAAAACTCAGAGAGTCAAAATCAATTAGACACTATGCTTAGTCAAACTAGAAATGTTGGTGACCATACTGGACTAGGATATATCCCCCTATGCGTAGGAGAAGACCATATAGGAAACCTGTAACTCGACCTAATAAGAAGTTTTATAATGAGAAAGTTCCTACATGTTTCTATTGTGGCACACATGGCCACACTTCCTACTCTTGTTATATCAGGAAGTATGGTATACCTAGTGGTGTATATGCCTGGATGAAAAAGGGAGATAACTCCCTAGTTACTAATAGAAAAGTACCCAATATAAATTGGGTAACTGAAAAAGGCAAGTGATCTATTCTACAGCTATATCTACGAGTACATGGGCAACATTGGTATCTTGATAGTGGATGCTCGAGACATGTGACAGGACATTGATCAAAATTCCTAGATCTATCATTGAAGGAAAAAGGGTTTGTCACGTATAGAGACAACAACAAAAGAAAGATACTTGGTACCTGGACAATTGGAAACGCAACTCAGGTAGTGATCGAGAATGTACTATATGTTGAAGCCTTGGAGCACTACCTATTGAGTAACATCCAACTCTGCCACAAAGGTAGTCGTGTATCTTTCGACTCCGAGTTTTGCATAATTCGTAACAATTTATCTAATAAGGTCAAATTTGTCAGACATCGCATTAATAACATCTATATGGTGAACCTAGATGATGTCATGACATTATTTTCAAAATGTTTTGTTTCTAAAGAAAATGATATTTGGCTTTGGCATAGGCGCGTCACTCATATTCATGTAAAACATATAGATAAAATATCTAAAAATAATTTGGTTGAGGGTCTACCAAAACTTGATTTTAAAACTCAGGAAACTTGTGAGACTTGTCAAAAAATGTAAACAAGTTAAAAACTCTTTTCGTAAAAATAATGTAATCTCCATAACAAGACCTCTAGAGCTTCTCCATATGGACATGTTTGGACCTTCACAAATAATGAGTTTTGGTGGTAGTTTCTATGCTTTGGTAATTGTTGATGATTTCTCTAGATTCATATGGACACTATTTTTATCTTCTAAGAGTGATGCATTCAAATCTTCCAAAAACCTTGACAACCAAATTCAAAATCAGTTTAATCTTAAAATTGTATTCATTCGATCCGATCATGGTGGCGAGTTTGAAAACCACCAGTTTAATGAATTTTGTAATAAACATGGTATTATGCATAAGTTCTCGGCTCCTCGTACCCCTTAGAAAAATGGAGTTGTTGTAATAAACGAAAGCAAGGTTCCTAAGAACTTTTGGGCTGATGCAGTGCATACTACTTGCTATGTGATAAATCGTATACTCTTGAGGCCTACTTGTTTGAAAAACTCCTTAGGAACTTTTAAAAGGCTGAAGACCTAATATTGCTCATTTTCATGCTTTTGGATGTCAATGCTTTATTTTAATAATGGAAAAAGAGCGCTAGGAAAATTTGACTCAAAAGTAGATGATGGTATATTTTTAGGGTATTCATTGCATAGTAAAGCTTATCGAGTTTTTAAAACATATCCCATGCAAGTAGAAGTATCTGTACATGTTCATTTTGGTGAATCTTCTCCGAAAGAGAAGAGAAAGATATTTTATGATGATGTTGCAGGTGCATTAGAAGAAGCATACTCTAAGGACATGGACCAGGACAAAGAAGAACAAGTAGAGGAAATTGACCAAGATGAGCATCAGGACATGCCAATCGCGTGGAAGACTAAGATAAATCATCCACTTGACAAAGTTATAGGTGATATCTCTACGGGGGTGGTAACCTGTAGTTCTTTATGTAATTTTTGTAACTTTGTTGCTTTCGTATCTCAAATCGAGCCAAAGATCATCGATGAGGCCATTGAGGATGTGCATTGGGGTATAGCTATGCAAGAAGAGCTAAACCAGTTCGGGGGTATAGCTATGCAAGAAGAGCTAAACTAGTTCGAGCAAAATAATGTATGGGACTTGGTCTCTAAGGCAAAAGAACATCCAGTGATTGGTACTAGATGGGTCTTTCGAAATAAACTAGATGAATCTGGCTTGATCATTAGAAATAAGGCACGCTTAGTGGCCAAAGGCTACAACCAGGAGGAAGGCATCGATTATGATGAGACATACGCTCCTGTAGCCAGATTAGAGGCCATTAGGATGCTTTTATCCTTTGCATCGATTATGAACTTTAAGGTCTTTCAAATGGATGTTAAGAGCCCCTTTCTGAATGGCTACATTCAAGAGGAGGTGTATGTTGATCAACCTCCCGACTTTGAAAATTTTAAGTATTCGAACCATGTATATAAGCTCAAGAAGGCTCTTTATGGTCTGAAACAGGCTCCTAGAGCTTGATATGACAGATTGAGCTCTTTCCTTTTGGAAAAAAAGGTTCGTGAGGGTTATGGTTGATACTACCCTCTTTATTCGTAGATTAGATGATCATGTACTCTCAGTTCAAATATACGTTGATGATATAATTTTCGGATCTACTAATGACATTTTTTGTAAAGAATTTTCTGAGATGATGCAGGGAGAATTTGAGATGTCGATGATGGGTGAGTTGACTTTCTTCCTTGGGCTACAAATTAAACAAATGGAAAGTGGTATCTTCATTCATCAATCAAAGTACTGCAAGGAGTTACTCAAAAAGTTCGACATGGAAAAATGTAAAGAAGCTTCTACACCTATGGCATTCGCTTAGACAAAAAGGGAAAAGATATTGAGGTAACCAAGTATCGAGGGATAATCAGCTTTTTATTATATTTGACTATGAGTCACCCCGATTTTATGTTTAGTGTTTGTATGTGTGCTAGATTTCCAGCATTACCTAAAGATTCACATTATAGTGCTATTAAATGCATCATGAGATATTTAAAAGGAACAATAAATAGGGGATTATGGTATCCTAGGGATGCCTCATTATCCTTGGTTAGATACTCCGATTCCGACTTTGCTGGATGTAAGCTGGATCGGAAGAGCACTAGTGTGACTTGTCACTTACTAGGTAGTTCCTTAGTTGCATGGCACAATATCCTAGGCTTAATGCATTAACTCATGAATATGATCTATTTCGTATTTTTCCAAATGAATCTATGAATGATATGCAAAAACGTTTTTTTTAATATTGTTAATCATGTTGTTGCTGAACTTTACATGAAGAATCAGAGAAGAAGAATAAAGGATTATCCCTCAAGGCTACAGCTTCAAATACAAAAGTACAAAAGGAGAAATCATATGAAGAAGACTCTGATTCATCCGACATTGATGATGAAACTATAACACTCCTATTGAACAATTTCAGGAAATTTTTAAAGAAGAAGTGAGATTTCAGAATGTTTCAAAGGAGAGATACAAGAGATTCAAGAAAAAGGAGCAAGTATCCAAAGGAAAAATAACTTGCATTATATGTGGGAAGGTAAGGCACATAAAATTCACATGTCCTACCCATCTCAAAAAAGTTTAGAATGATAAGAAGGACACAAGGGACATCAAGGCCAAGAATGCTTATATTGTATGGGATATGCCCGAATAAGAAGCAACATCAAGCACTTAAGATGATGAAAAATCAGTGAAACATTGGTTAATGGCACAAAATCACAATTCATGCGAAAATAGTGAGCAATGTGACTCAATTGAGGTAAGCAATTCTGATTCCAATTGTGATTCTGATAATTCCCCCACATATGATATATTATATAATGCTTATGTTGAATTGCATGAAGAACTCAAGAAATTAGCTAAAATAAATGTTGATAGAAAAAGGTTGATTTTGGAGAATGAAAAGAAGATTATTGAAATACAAAAAGTTATTGATGAGCTCAAACTCCAAAATGAAACCCTAGTTCTAATATATGCTAATTATTCTTATGAGTGTGCTTAAAAAATGAATATAATACCCGATTATGAAAAATACACATCTTTAGAAAAAGAGAACACAAGCTTAAAGGAAACAATTGCAAGTTTCACTAAGGGTAGTCACAAACTAAACAACTTGCTTGATTTTCAAAGAAATAGTGGAAATAGATCCGGTTTGGGCTATATGCATGCTAAGAAGAAGTTATACAAGAATCATGTGGATTTTTCTAAAATTTCATATAAAAAATCTCTAACTTGTTTATATAGTGGGTTGTATGCTTATACTTCGAATACTTGTCATATTAAATTGAATGGTGTGCCCAATGAACATTATATTTGGATTGTAAAAGGACAAGATCCCAAGAACACTAACCATAAGGGACCCAAAACCATTAGGATACCGAAAACAAGCAAGTAAATTTGTTTTGTAGGTGTACCTAAGGACACATAGACATCAATGGTATTTGGACATCGGATGTTCTAGGCACATGATGGGTGATAAGAGCAAGTTCATTAAGCTATCACCTGAAGAAAAAGGCCATGCCCCTTATGGAGAAAATAATCTAAGGAAAGATTATTGGACTTGGAAAAATTGGAAACGCTTTTCAAACCATCATTGATAATATGTTCTATGTTGAAGGCCTGAAGTATAATCTATTGAGCATTAGCCAATTATGACATAAAGGTAATAAAGTAATTTTTGACTCTAACTATTGTATCATTAAGAATGACATAAATGATAGTGTGAAATTCATTGGTCATAAAATGAATAAATCTATATGCTTGATTTGGATAATATCACCTCTTTCGATTCAGTATGTTTAGTTTCAGAAGAACATGATATTTGTATTTGGCGTAGATGTGTTGCACATATACATTTGAATAACTTAGATAAGTTATCTACAAATGACCTAGTAATTGGCTTACATAAACTCAAATTTAAAATGGATGAAATTTGTGATTCCTTCTCTTAAAATATGGTTTGCACAACAAAACCATTATAATTACTTCATATGGACTTGTTTGGGCCATCTCAAATAATGATTTTTGGTGGAAGTTACTATGCCCTTGTAATTATAGATGACTACTCAAGATTCACATGAACTTTGTTTCTTGCAATCAAAAGTGGAACTTTTAAATACTTTAAAAGGCTTGCCAAATTAGTCCAAGACAAAATTAAACAAAAAATAGTAACAATTATAAGTGACCATGTTAAATTAAAGTCCTAAGTATTTTTGGGCGGATGCGGTACATACCACTTGCTATGTTATGAATAGAATCTTATTAAGGGCCGAAAACCAAATATTTCTCATTCTCATGCTTTTGGATGAAAATGCTTTATTTTGAATAATGGAAAATTATTTTAAGAAAATTTGACTCAAAAGTGGATGTAGGAATATCTCTAGGCTATTCTAATCATAATTAAGCATATGGAGCCTATAATAAAAGAACAATGTCTATGGAAGAATCAATACATATTTATTTGATGAATCTTCTCTAAAAGAGGAGAAGAAATGTATGTATGATGATTTTGCAGGTGCACTTGAGGATGCATACACAAAGGATCAAGAATCTATGAAAGTTATACAAGAGGATAAAAAGACACACCAAGAGCTTGAATGGATGGCACAAGCATGGAAAAAGAAAAAGGACCACCAATTGACAATGTTGTAAGTATTAGATGACAAATAAGAGGGGGTTAATTAGTTGTTGGGAGAAATGGTCAATTTTTCTATTGTGATATCAAAGTGTTTATGCAATGGAATGTTGATGAAGAAATCTACCAATTTAAAGAAAAAATGAAACCGCAAGAATAGGGTAAAAGAAGAGTACACATAGAATTTTTATACTGGCTCACCTTCTTGTTTTCCACTAGATACTTTGTGTTGCAATTACAAGTTCTCTCCTCGACACCCTTTTATCTTTTACACTCACAAATATTTACCCTTGGAAAATAACCTTTCCAAGTGAATTCTTTTCCCCTTCTCACTAAACCCTTGTGATGAAAAGTTAACAACAAGATGAAGAATATACAATGGCAGGATTGCCTTTACAAGTTTGAAAATGCTATAACTTGCAATCCTTTTTTCTCTCAATACACTTTGTAAAACAATGATCTAAAATATTTGAAAAACTTTAGAACTTTGCACTTAAGCAACTCCAGAAAATTTGAAAGTTTGAAAACAAAGTTGTAAGACAAAGTGCAGAAATTTGTTTGAAAGAGTTTTGTTAAGCAAGTGAGTTAATAATATGAATGTTGTATGTTGTGTAAATGTTCCAAGGCCTTTAAATAGGCTTCCAATAAGCCATGGTACCCTTCTATAAGTTGGGACACGATTGGAGTTGAAACCCATTCACTTTGGATGAAAAATCTTCTTTTGAATTTGAACCACTGGTTGCAACAACTATGTGTAATCGATTACCACGGGGGTGTAATCAATTACCACAACTTGTTTTCCAACCATGTAATCAATTATTGCCATGTAATAATCGGTTACATGTGCCAATTATGATTGTGGTAATTTTTTTCTTAGTCATGTAACATGTTACGTAGTTCTTGTAATCTATTACCAACTATCACATAGTTCCGGTAATCTGTTATGTAGATCTAGCATCCTGTTACTCGGGTGAAGTAAGATATTACTTAGCATTTTGAAAATGATTCAAGAGATTTCCGATTCTTTCAAAAATAGTTTTAAGTTCCTTGGTATTTATTTAAGCATTGCTACTAAATATAAATTGAGCATAAGGATAAAAGTACCTATTGAAGACTTAGACTCTAATTTTCTTGAAGCTTGAACTTCCATGTCTTCATAGTATTCTTCCTTTTTCTTATTTTTGTGATCTTGGTGTCTTCATCAAAATCGTACCAAGGTCAGGATCAAGATCTTCTTCACAGTCTCCCCCTTTCTGATGATGACAAACCAACATCTTTTGTAAGGATATGTTTTTGATTTTTTCTAAAAAACATCATACTCCATATGGTATGACTTTTTTAACTTGTGTATGCTCCCCCTTGTTTTATCTTATGTCCCTGAAATAATTTAGGCATAAAAATACAACCCAACTTTTCTCCCCTTTTGATTTCATCAAAAATAAGGAAAAGCTAAGTTTCCAGCACAATAGACATATATATAGGAAAGAGTAACAAGATATGAAGTTTAACTTCTTGAAAGACAAGGTCAAAAAAATTTATTTTGAAATTATATAGTATGAAAAATAATGATGCTATAGGATAATGATATATCATTAAAATTTCATAGCATATATATATAACAAAATGATAGCAAAGGTTCATACCTAGCAAACATAACTAACATAGTCATAATAAACGTAGTAAACATAAACCAACAGAGATTAAGTAGTTCAAATATTAACAACCAAAAAGCGAAACAACTACATCTAGCAACATCAAAAATAGAAACTATGACACAACTTCATAGACCACTACCCTAAGAATCTGGCTCATCCCACTCAGCATCAGAGTCCATATAATCCAACCAGTTCGAAAGACGATGAAGCTTTTCTTGGACTTATTGATTCACAGTATCAAGAACATTAATCCTTATAGTGATGTAGTCTCCAAGCGAAGACAACTCATCCATGATCATCTAATTGGTAGGAGTGGATCCAAAGGAAGATGATTCAGCACGAAATAAGGTTTTTGAGTAGTAGGATCAGCAGAAGGATTTTCTTGGTTAGCAGCTTGTTGGTCACTATGATGTTTGAAGATCATATCGATGGTATCATGAAAGAATCCCATCTTATGAATGATATCCACATCAATTTTGTTTTAACGAAAATCAAGTAGGATCTTAGATTCTCTAGCAAAAGATACACCAGAATGCTCAAGTATGGCAGTAATGATGATAACATAAGGTAAAGGACCAAAATCACCTCTAATGGCCCACATTTGTTTCATTACCACCAATGTCCAATTAATTGGAACATTATGCTTCATAGCATACATCAATTGTAGTTCCACATCGCTAATTTTTGAGTGATATAAATTTTGGGAACTATGATTTAACTTAGAAAGTAATGAAGCAAACAATCCACTAGGTTTAAATTTCCAACAGACAAAATAGTTCGGTTTTGCAGAACTGCCAATGACCCTTTGCTTACACATTTCAATTTTCCCTCTGATATATCTACACATAGAGTAGTAGAAATCCATCTTATTATACCCTTCTAAGTCACTTTGAGTGCCTGACTCTACTATCGTCCCTATGAATCGTATATTACCGCAAAGAAAACTAAAAGTTAGAAAATCTATGATAATGTTTTTGCCTTTGACATAAGAAAATATTTTATTTTTCCGAAATGACAAGTTGTAGTAAAATACCCGTACAAGTTCCCGATAGTAGGCATTTTGCATTTCAAAAAACTCAAAGAGTTTGTATTGCCTAAAAAGGGTGGGGAAAAGGAAACCATCAAGCTTGAAAGAGTATAACATACCATACTTAGGAGCAAAATTGGGTCTTTGCATGAAGTCCTCCTTGAAGACTTTGTGTAGATCATCGATAGCATGAAGTCGCGCCAAATTTAACGTGTTGGACTCTTTGGAGGTTTAACTCCTTCCTTGAATCATGTTGGTGCGTTGTTTCTTGGTTCTAGAAGAGGAAGCCATGAAATTGGTTTTTTTTGGAGAAACTAGGTTTTGAAGGTTTGGAGATTTAGGGGTTTTGATTTCAGTCACTAAACACGAGAATGATGGTTGGAATGTATTTAGAATTGATAATATGGTATGAATAGGCTCAAAAATCACTAAAAACAGTTGATTATGATGGTGTTTTAAAGTGGGAGCGAGGTGGGGGTACCACGGTTTGAGAGAGTGCAGTAGAGAAGATGAGTTTAAAAAAATCTGAGATTTTTAGTTAAATACAACAGAGTGTAATCGGTTACCACGATTGTGTAATCGATTACTAAAATGTTATGTCTAGAGTATTAATCGGTTACAAAATCAGTATAATCGGTTACACTGTCCATTTTTTGAATTTTCAAGATATCTGATGCTTGGTCCATTTTGTGTGTGTGTGTGTTGTGAATTTTATGAATTTTCAATAAGCAATTAGGATTGAGTTATGTTAATATTAAGAGTCATTATCCAATTCCATCAACATATAATGATAAAAATAATTCCTAGAGTCCCTTGAGAGTATAAACTATTATCAATAATCATTTAGCTAATATCTAGACTTGTCTTAAAGTGTATTAGAAATCAAGAAACACATCTATGCAAAACACACAAATTAAAACAATCTAATACACCCTTAAACACTAAGATTAAGCATGCATGATCAAGCCTATGGCTTGACAAATGTCCCCCTAGGTGGCATCATTAAGGCTTAATCTAGTCTTAATGACCCACCTTACCATTCTTCTCCATCTATATAAAGCCACCAAGGGCTGAATTCCCTTCATTCTCCACCCACACACACACACAAAATTCATCTTCTTCTTCTCCCCCAATATTCACGTCGTGGACCAATGGAGGAGGGGTAACCTGCATTTATTCCACTCCAAGCTTGCATACAAATCACTCTAACATCTCTCTAAGGTATGATAATCATATCTGTGTTCTTTTTTTTTTCCAATCTAATGGTTTATCTTAGTTGAATTCACCTCATAAACATCTATGTTCTAAGTGAAAGTGTTAGTTTGTTTAGGGTGTTAGAAACTCTCTACTCTTCTCTTTAAATCCTTTCCAAGGTGATACTAAACTATTTTGAGGTATGGGGAATTCATTTGTAAACTCTAATCACCGAGATTCCTCCACGGAAAGCCTCTAAATTAAGTTATAAAGCTCCAACCCTTAGGGAGTTGAAAAATTCATGCACAGTGGCTAGGTTGTGAAATTGTATTCTTAGGTTGATTAGAAAATGACATGAATGTTGTTAAGGTGCTGTTTAGGATGTTTTGTTGCTGGAAAAGTCGTGGTGGATGGATTCCAAAACCCTACCCATACTTCATCATGTTCAAAAGCTAGGATGTTAGTTAAAAAGAGTGATTTTTTCGTTGTAGATATTGAGTAAGTCTTTGAAATTGGATTTGATCATACGCATAAGGTTTTATTTTTGGTAGCATTCTGTTTTGGTGATGTTTAGGTGTGATATAGAAAATCTTAGGGTTACAAAGCTTATCCATGAGTCGTGTGGCAATCGGGAAGTCCGAATGTCACTAATGTCGTCGGTTTTGACTTACGGACCATAGTACTCTTTCGTAATGTCTTGAACGGCCTAGGAATGATCTTATATCTCATATACCACGGCCTAAGTTCAGTTATAATGATTATAATATCCTCTTGGAAAGTTATAGCACACTTCTATGAGTTCTACGACGACGAGAGGTCATTTACCTCGCCGAAAACCCTAAACCGAAATCAATGACCTCTTGTAAACCTTTGAACTTTTAATCTTATTGAGCTAAACTGAAATATGTTAAATTTTAATCTCATATAAGTCATATTCATATATGTCTTAGAATTATCGAGTTCCGGTACTCATTCTAGAACGAATCAAAGCTTTTTGAGTTAATTCTGAGTCTCTAAGTCAAATCTGTGTGTGAGTCTTCTATCATGTCTAAATAAGACTCTAATTATATCCTAATAAATTTTTGGATATGTTCGTATTGTCTAGAGTCTATCAGGACAACTCCTTAATGATTTCTAAAATCAAAATATCATAATTAATTATTTAAGATATAATCAGGTACTCGACAATCAGGGAAGTTGCTACAACAGATTAATAGGACCAAGGAAGATACAGGTATGGAGGGAAGTATTTTCATATATATGGACTTAGAATCGATAACAAAGATATTCGTGCATCTCTAAGTCAGCCCCGAAACAGTTTAGTCGAATACTAAAACTATGGCCGCGAACTACTAAGTATCGAGACTTAGGAGTTCGTCTAACGACGAAACTAACTTTATGAGTGAAATTTTTTGAGTATTGGTTTTGGAATTATGCATTGTGTACTATTAGTTGACTTGTCTAATTCCTGAAATGTATATGTTGTTGTATTCAATAACTGATGCATGTTGTAGTGATTAAAATAGTGAAACATGGCATATCTCTTCAACGTGACATAATCGTGAGCATTGTCATATAAATTTGGATTCGAAGAAGGGATTGAAAAGGAACTTCGATTTTGTAAAACATAGAAAAAATAATATGATATGAAAAATCCTATTCTTAAACTAACGGTTGGAGGACTTCTCTTTTAGTGCAAAGTATACACTTGAAAATTTAACGAAAATAACTCTCTTTCCTAAAACAAAAACGTTTTCATAATAAAAGATCAAACTTTGACATGTGATTTCAGAAGTCTTAAAGAAATCGAATCTAAAGTTATACTTATAAAGAGTATGGTGCATCCATATGACTGTATTGATTTATGCACGATATAGTATTTCGGAAGACACAATATTGTCAAAGGTGTTGAGAACCTAGAGGGCTACCTAGTTTGTGTGACTTGGTTGAGGGGACACTATGGGCAAAGGTTGAGCTGTTATGGGAAAGGGTAGCTCCCTTAAGCCAACGGAACCCTTTGCGATAACTGTGATGACCTCTAACACCCCTTGAAGGTATCATGTTCAGGGTGATATGGCGGCTATCCTTAACGACCAGAGGGTTTCCGACACTACTGAGTGCACAATATTTTGTCAATGAGTCACCTATGGTGGGCACGGTGCGGTATTTATCGTGTCCGCTTCCTAAGAATAGCATGGCACTAGTCAATTCGGACCAGTGTCGGTACCCTTGCTGTTTTCATTGCATTAAGGCCTATTAGGAGTCTAATACTTCATGCATTCATCTTATCGTCGATTTCAAGAAAAAGAAAAGAAAAATGACGCATCCATCATGACATTATTGTAAATTGATATGATTGTGATAAACATGTGATTATTGCAGACTTCTGTTCAATATTTTTAATATATTTATATTATCTTAATGTTCATGTGTCTATGTAGATACTTACTCTCCAACCCACCCTTACAAGTAGTGATGGATTCGAGGTCTTCCTTTGTGGATCCCCTTGTGTGTATAGAGATAGTGTCTCTCCCTCGCGGAGAGGTTGAGGTTGGTAGGTATCGAGTGGTATTCTGGGTAGACGTAGACGTTCACAACACCCATTCACAATGGTTTAGAGTACTACTCCCCAGCCGCTCTACCATGCCAGCGGTATATGTTATGCACATTCCTGACGACTATGAGTTACGACCCATACCTCTCCTCCAGTCAGGTATGTTCCTCCTCCTACTAGTCCTCTTCGTTTTTCTTCTGGTTCCTCCCATCATATCAGCCATAGGGTTGAGCCATCACGAGGCGTCCCGATACCTTCAGTGAGACGTCCCACTATGGGACCATCAGTGGTCTAGAGGAGTCGTCCTTAAACGACTCAGGGGATTTCATTATGTCAGTGTTGTAGGTGCCTCTCACATTTGAGGAGTCATTGAGATTCATCCGCCCCCACAATGAGGGAAACTTCAGAGTACGCTCCGGGATCTCTTTCTCAGAGGGTGCACGGATGGAGCCGCAGTGACAGGGTTGATGCCTACTATTGGTTATGGCGTGATATACATTTCTAGTGAAGAAAATGACATAGAGGAGGGTTCAGAGGAGGGTAGTGTAGGAGGGTAGTAGTGTGAGGAGGTTAGACCGATGCAATAGTCCTCTGGTTATGTATAACATTGTCGTATAGTATTTTGTGGTATAGATAGCGCAGTGTACACCCAGGGATCAGGATGTTTTGTTACTTATATGTATATATTTACTATACTAGTACTGTTGTGGATATGTTGGTGATGAACATATGTACATGTTGACTTATGAAATATTTTAAATTGGAATCATGTATCCATGGATGTTGTTATTGAAACATATTTATAACCTACTTTAATCATATTTCAATGAATACTAGAAAAAGAAAAAAAAAGTCCTATTTTCAAGATCTGAGGTGTAATTAACCAAGATCGTGGTCGACGTTCTTGTATATAAATTTTTATTTTGCACTAGGAAGGGTGGCACAAATGCAGTAATGGATTACATACCCCAAAACACTAAAAATTAAGCAATTTAAAACAAGTATAAGCACAAGTAGGCATGATATAAACATAATAAAGCATACATATTCACATAAATAAATATATTTAGGACAAATAGGCTTCATCCAGAATGCCTAATTCTCATCTAATTTTATAAAAAGGTTCTTTAGCTCAAGGTTTAGAAAAGATATCTCCTAGTTGGTCATGTGTATCAACAAATTCCAAGAGAACAACTCTCTTTTGGACATGGTCCCTAAGGAAGTGATGCCTTATATCAATATGTTTGGTTTGAGAATGCATTACAAGATTCTTAGTGAGGTTTATAACACTAGTAGTATTATAACATCTTAAGGGAATGCAACCTAAGTCTAATCCATAATCTCTAAATTGTGGCTTGATTCGTAGCTCTTGGGCACAACAACTACCTGCTTCTATGTAATCTTCGTCGTCAGTACTTAGAATAACACAAGCTTGCTTTTTACAGGAACATGAGACTATAGCATTTCCAAAAATATGACAAGTACCACTTGTACTTTTCTTTTTAGTTTTGCATCCAGCAAAATCTGAATCCAAATACCCCCACCAAATTACATAGGCTTCCTTTTGAATACCATAATCCAAAATCAGGTGTTCCTTTATGATATTTTAATATCCTTTTTACGATAGTAAGATGTGACTCTTTGGGCTTTGATTGATAACATGCACAAAGACAAATAGTATGCATAATATCAAGTCTACTTGTAGTAAGATAAAGAAGGGAACAAATCACACCTCGATACTTAGAGATATCTATACATTTTCCAGTCTCATCTGCATCAATGTATGTTTCAAAACCCATAGGATATAATATCATCAACATAGATTTAAACAAGTAGAGTATGATGATCTATTTTCTTAATGAATAATGTAGTGTCGACCTTTCCTTTAGAAAATCCTTTATCAAGTTAAAAGCATGTTAGATGATCATACCAAGCACGATGAGCTTGCTTTAAGCCATAGAGAGCTTTCTTAAGTTTATAGACGTGAAATGGATGCTTATAGTCTTCAAAACTAGGAGGATGTTCGACATATACCTCTTCTTGAATATAACCATTTAGAAATATACTCTTTACGTCCATTTGATATAGCTGAAAATCCAAAGAACATGCATATGCAAGCAATAATCTAATAGCTTCATATCTAGCAACCAGAGCAAAGGTTTCATCAAAGTCGATACCTTCTTCCTAGTTGTATCCTTGCACTACAAGTATTGCTTTGTTTCTTATAATAATACCATGTTCATTTGATTTATTTTGAAAGACCCAACATGTTCCTATAACATGTCTATCCTTAGATCTAGGAACAAGTTCCCAAATTTCGTTTCTCTCAAACTAGTTAAGTTCTTCTTACATAGCAAGAATCCAGTGTTCATCCTCGATTGCATCGTCAATCTTGGATGGTTCCACTTGAGAAACAAATGCCATGTTTAGCCAAGTATCATTTAGTTTTAGGCGAGTAGTAACTCCCTTACTTATATCACCAATGATGTTGTCAATAGGATGATATCGATGGGTTCTCCATTCTTTAGGTAAATCAGAATGAATATGATCTTCTTGTGATGGTAAATCATCATCTATTTTCAAATGCTCAATGTTGGCTATAACATTGCTAAGGGGATTTTCCAAGGATATACTAGGAAAGTCATCATCATCAACCATGGTTTTTTCTTCCAAGGATGGATTAGATTCATCAAAAGTTACAATAATGGATACTTCCATGGCCATGGTTCTCTTATTAAAAATTCTAAAAGCTTTGCTTGTAAGAGAATAGCAAAGGAAAATTCCTTGGTTGACTTTTGCATCAAACTTTTCTAAGTTTTCCTTACCATTATTTAACATATAACATTTGCAGCCAAACACATTCAAGTGAGAAATATTTTGTTTTATACCTTTGAAGATTTCATAGGGGTTTTTCTTTAGAATAGGTCTTATTAAAACTCGGTCGGAAACATAGCATGCAGTACTGACTGCATCAACCCAAAAGTATTTTGGGAGATTAGTTTCATTTAACATTATATGTGCTAGTTCTTCCAAAGATCTATTTTTTCTCTCTACAACACCATATTATTATGGTGGTCACGAGCAGAGAAATTGTGAATGGTACCAAAAATCCTCAAAATAAGCATTTTGAAATTCTCTCCCATGACCACTTCTTATAGCAACGATTTTCAAGGATTTTCATTTTGAACTCTCTTATCATATTTGCTAAAGGTATTAGATGCCTAATTCTTGTGTACCAAGATTAGAGTCCAAATGTATCTTGAAAAGTCATCTACTATCACAAGAGCATAATAGTTACCACCAAAACTTTTGGTCCGAGAGGGCTAAATAAGTCCATGTGTAGTAACTGCAATGGTCTATTAAAAGAAACTATATGCTTTGATTTGAAAGAAGTTTTTGTTTGTTTGCTCTTTTGACAAGCACTACATAATTTATCTTTAACAAACTTCATATTGGGTAAACCCACAACTAAATCTTTCATCGGTTTATTCAAATGATCCATATGTATATGAGCAATTCTCCTATGCCATAACCATGAAACGTGATCACTAATATTTAAACATTTAATGGGAAGAGAAGAATCATTTAAAACAATCATATAAATATTATTTATTCTCTTATTAATAAGTTTAGAGTTTTCAGATACCTTACTATCAATGATTTACTTGGCAGGATAGAAAGCCACAGGGAACCCTTAGTCACAAAGTTGACTTATACTGAGTAAGTTGTGCTTGAGTCCTTCAATGTGTAGAACTCCTATTGTAGTAGAAGGTGGCTTCCCAACTCTACCAACTCCAAGAATTCACCCTTTATTGTTGTCAGCATATGTGACGTAGCCTTTGTCTTTTGGAGTAAGGACAAATAAATTTCCTTTGTTGCCCATCATATGTTTTGAGCAGCCCCTATCCAAATACCATAAATCCACGATAGCTCCAAATATTCCTTCAAAAAAGGTTAAGTAATATTAGGTACCCAATTCCATTTGGGTCGTACAGGATTAGCACCTTTCCCTACCCATTTTAAACGTCCTATGGGTACACCATATTTTCTAATCATGCAAGTATTATGTGTATGCCCATATTTTTTACCGGAAGTATAGATGGGTTGATGCTTTTGTATCCTAGTTTTAGATTTAGAAACATGATGAGTATGGATACTTTGCTTTTGAAAATTTATTTTTGTAGACACTTCCTTTTTCTTATATAAAAAAGGTTTGAAAAAACCAAGACTTGTACAGTTGATTGAGTGTCTTTGCATTTTTAACATGTTATCCAAGTTTATACTACTCTTGTTTAGACTATTGAGTTTAAGACTCAAAGTAGAAACTTTATTTTCAAGAGCAATACAATTTGGACAAGAAGAAGAAAGAGGTTTATTTCAGAATGCGTCAATCTTATTCTTTTGTTTAAAACAAATTTTGGTGAGTTTGACATATTCACTACGCAATTCATTAAAAACATTATATAATTCAGAAAATGATGGCTTATCTAAAAGTTCAGTTTTACTTACCTCCTCATCATCATAATGATGAAACACTATTAGAGAGAGATGAACTTGCTCTTTATTTTATGGTTCTGAAGTAGAACTTGTGTCATTATCTTCCCATGCAACGTAAGCTCGTCTACCAGTCTTCTTTTCAGGTTTTGGCTTCAAAGGATTCTTCTTTAGTATAGGATAATCCATCGTCATATGACCAGGTTTTCCACATTCAAAACATTTGAAGTTTTGATTTGAAGTGAAAAGGTTATTGCTTTTGGTGAATCTTCTTGATTGTCCAGCCTTAACACTTTTGTTTCTTTTAAGAAACTTGATGAACTTCTTTACCAACATGCTCATATCTTTCATGTTCTCCATTTCTAATTCATCTGTTGGGGATTCATATACCTCATCTTTTGCTTTAAGAGAAATTGGCTTTGACTTCTTATCTTGTTCTTCATGCTGCTGAAGTTGGCTTAGTTGCAACTCGTGTTCTTGCAACATTCCAAAAAGAGCAGCCAAATACATTTTGATAGACTTTTCTTTTCGTAGATGATTGTCACCTTGGGTTGCCATTGTCTTGTAAGTGATCTTAGAAATTTTATGTTCAAGTCACTATTTGGTAGTACCTTACCAAGTGTAATTAGATGATTTGTGAGGTGAGTAAATATCTTTTCGAGATCTAGTATTTTCTCTCCAGGCTTCATACAAAACATTTCATACTCTTTGGAGTGAGTATTAAGTCTATACTTCTTCACTTCCTCAGTTCCTACATGAGTGGTTTCTAGAGTATCCCACATTTCCTAGATTTGCAATTTGATACTCAAAAGAACTCATCAATGCCAAGGGCTGAAGTGAGAATGTTCTTAGCTTTGAGATAATATTGCAGTTTCTTCTTATCTTCATCATTCCAAGAGGATTTTGTCTTTGCTTCCCTTACACCATTAACAAAAGTGAAAGGTATATAAGGTCCTTCCTCAATCGCATTCCATATGTCCAAGTCTTGAGCCTCTATAAATATTCTCATCCTAATTTTCCAGCAATCATAACATTCTCCAATGAAGCTTGGAGGGCGATTGATGTTGGAACTTTCTCCCAAAAATGATCTAGAGGCCATCTATGAAGTAGGATTGGTTTGAGAGAAATTTACCCAAAATAATCTCTAGGGCCAAATGTAAGTATTAGATGGCAACAAAGAGAGCGGGTGAATTAGTTGTTGAGAGAAATGGTCGATTTTTTTATATTATGATATCAAAGTGTTTGTGCAACGGAATATTGATGCAGAAATCAATCAAATTAAAGCAAAAATGAAACCACAAGAATAGAGTAGAAGAGGAGTAAATGGAGAATTTTTATGTTGGTTCACCTTCTTGTCCACCAAAGGTTACATCCAATACTCTTGTCATACAAGGGATTTTTCCACTAGATACTTTGAGTTGTAATTACAAATTCTCTCCCTGAGACACTTGTACCTTACACACTCACAAATATATACCCTTGGAAAACAACCTTTCTAAGTCAATTCTTTTCCCATTCTCATCACACCCTTATGATGAAAAGTTAACAACAACATGAAGAATATTAGAATGGCAGGATTGCCTTTACAAGTTTGGCAATGTTATAACTTGCAATCCATTTTTCTCTCAATACACTTAGTAAAACAATGCTCTAAAATGTTTGAAATTTTTTAGAACATTACACTTGAAGCAACTGCAGAAAATCTAAAAGTTTGGAAACAAAGTGCACAAATTTGTTTGAAAGAGTTTTGAGAAGCAAGTGAGTTAATGATATCAAATTTGTATGTTGTGTGAATGTTCCAAGGCCTTCAAAGAGGCTTCCAGTCAACCATGATACCCTTTCAGAAGTAGGGACACGATTGGAGTGGAAACCCATTCATTTTGGATGAAAACTCTTCTTTTGAATTTGAAAACCTGGTTGCAACATCAATGTGTAATCGATTACCACGAGGGTGTAATCAATTACCAAAACTTGATGTCCAACCATGTAATCGATTATTGCCACATAATAATTAGTTACATGTATCAATTATGCTTTTCGTAATTGTTTTCTTAGTCAGGTAACCTGTTATGTAGTACTAGTAATCTTTTACCATCTGTCACACAGTTCAGGTAATCTATTATATAGATCTAGTAACTTGTTACTCAGGTCAAGTAACACATTACTTAGCATTTTGAAAATGATTCAAGAATTTTCTGATTCTTTTAAAATTAGTTTTAAGTTCCTTTTAATTAATTTGAGAATTGCTACTAAATATAAATTGAGCATAAGGATAAAAGTACCTATTGAAGACTTAGACTCTAATTTCTTGAAGCTTGAACTTCTATGCCTTCATAGTCTTCTTCCTTTTTCTTCTTTTTGTGATCTTGGTGTCTTTATCAAAATCGTGTCAAGCTCAGGAGCAAGATCTTCTTCACAAATGTGATAGGTGATATATCTAAAGGAGTGGTACACCAAAATTCCTTGCGTAATATTTGTAATCTTTGCTTTGAATCCCATTCTAAATTCATGCACTAAGCATATAGAAATAATGCATCATTTCTTAAGATATCATGTTTAGAAAGGTGATTGTGTGATTGAGTTTGTAGAAACTTCGAAGCAACTAGCATATATCCTCACTAAGCCACTTCCTAGATATACTTTCTTTATATTAAAAAAAATAGCTAGGAATCCTTGATGAATCATATCTTAGTTAGTTGGTTCTAAGTTTGTTTTTTAATTCGAGAATTCTTTTTGTTCCAAGGTAAAGCAGATGCATATGATTCCTCAGATGATTCAGAAAAATAAGACATGGTAGATATGAGCATGTTGATGAAGAAGTTCAGTAAATTCCCAAGAAGGAATAAAAATGGCAAGACTGGACAACCCAAAAGATTTACCAAGAGCAATGAAGTTTCCACTTCAAATCAAAACTTCAATTGTTTTGAATGTGGAAAACCTGGTCACATGAAGATGGACTGTCCTACTTTGAAAAAGAATCCCTTCAAGGCAAAAACTGAAAAGAAGACCAATAGATGGGCTTATATTGCATGGGAGGACAATGACTCAAGCTCCACTTCAGAACAAGAAAATGAAGAGTAGACTCATCTCTCTCTCATGGCCTCTCATAATTCTGATGATGAGGAGGTAAAGGAAACTGAACCCTTATATAAGCCATCTTTTTCTGATTTACAAAATGTTGTCAATGAACTGTATAGTAAATACATTAAACTCACTAAAATATGTTTCAAACAAAAACTAAGATTGATGCATTACGCAATAAACCTTCTTCTTCCTCTTGTCCTAATTGGACAACATGCTAAAGATACAAAGACACTCCAATGACCGTAGAGGATTAGGTTTTTCAAAACCTTCTTCACTTAAGAAAATGAGGTATCTAATAAATATATCTTTCAAAAGAAAAGTATTCATACTCATCATATTGCTAAATTTAAATCAAGGATACAAATGCGTCAACCCAATTGTACTTATTGTCCAAATCACGGATATACCTATAATACTTGCAAAATTAGAAAATATGGTATTCCCTTAGGACATTTTAAATGGGTAGAGAAAGGTACTTGTTAGGTATCAGTGACAGAATACACCTAGAGGGGGGGGGTATTCCCAAATACCGTTACTTGCACCAAAGCCTAATTCTGGAAAATCACCCAGTTAATCGATTAAAGGACTGCCTTAATCGATTAAACCACAACTAACTGACAGTTATCGAATGGCTCAATTATACAGCCAATTACAGATTATACAAAAATGATATAATATATATATATTTGAACGTAAATAATCTTTATATGGCAGTATTACTATATCCAAATTATCAACTACAATTGGCAATTAAAAGGTGGTTAAAATAATAAAGAGATAAGGGAAAGAAATAGCCTGCAACAAGGTTTTTATACTGGTTCGTTTTGCGGTCCACTACAAAACTACATCAAGTCCTCCCCTCTGACTTGGAAGATTTTCTTCACTAAAATTGAAGCCAATGTATCTTACCTACACACTTCCAATTACAAGATTTTGAACACTACCTTTTTGAATTCCCAGAACTCCTACCTTGGTTTGACCTTACCAATCGCCTAGGAAAACCTTTCCTACGATCCAACCCCAGCCAGACGTATGTTCTAAACTCAAGACCTCCAAGTCTTGGTGAAAACTCTTTGTATCTCGTTGGTGGTACGACACCAAGAGACGACTTTCCTTATTACACAAAAGACAACAAAAACAGAGTAATGTGAAGCACTAAAAGGCTTAAATGTCACAATCAAGAACAATCTAAAAACCCTATACAAATCTCTCAATTACCAAGAATATGTATAAGATCTGAATCAAGAATAACATGCAATTTCTACCCTTAAGAAATCTCTAAACAGTAATGAAAGAATCATGCAAGAACAAGATAGAATGATGAACACATTTAATCACATGCAATGGATGACAAGTTAATCCCTAAGAATTATACTATCTCACTCTAATCTCACATGCAATTCTCTCTGCCTACATGACATACATTGAACATGAAATTATGTAACTTAGCAATTCAAAATTGAGTGAATGAAATATCTAAAATCGTATTTGAAATCTGTTGAAAAAAAGGTTTCTATAGAAATGTTGTTCAATGTCTAGTTAATCGATTATTTAGCCATTTAATCGATTAACGGACTGTTTGAGAATAACTGAAATCTGTTTTTCAGTTATCTATTGAAACTATTAAAACTGTTTTCTCGTTAATCGATTAAAGTTGTACTTAATCGATTAACTGACATATTTTCAGTTCAGATATTAAATAGTAAACTACCTATATGTTATGCTTATCAACTATACATGTTTTACCATTATGTTATGCCTAAAATGCCCAAATAACATGTATGATTAATGCATGAACATATAATAAGCTAGATGTCATGTCTCATGCAAATGATATGATAGTTTTAGAACTTGAGAGATTTGCATCTAGGTTTACCTAACCTAGACTCAAAAACTAAGACACATATCTAAGACTCTAGTCTAGACATGAAGCTCTTGAATCTTTGGCATGTTGTTTTGTTGAGTTCTTTAAGCTTTCACTAAGTCCTTTGTCTTCATCAAAACATAGGCAAGCTAAGTGCTATCTTGACACTTTACACTTTCAATCTCCCCCTTTATAATGATGACAAACTCAACACCAAATTTGTTTTGATGCATAACTTGGAGATGGTCATAGAAATGCATGGTTGTTGATTTCAAAGTTAAAGTGCATAGCTAGACAACGGAAGCTGAATATTATTTACAACCTGCACACATTAAACAAAAAAACAACCTTTCTCCCCCTTTAGACATTATCAAAAAGATATACTAAATGAAATTTTGGTTAAAAGTAAGAAGAGATATTAAGTGAACGCAAACTATAATTAATCAATTAATGTTGGGAGTGTAATTAATTAAACAGTTGATGAAAGAATTGAACAAGTGCACACATTTATCAGCATTTAATCGATTAAGAAAACATGTTAATCGATTAAAACAACAGAATACAACAATGTGACAGATTTAATGGCATGGAAGGTTATATATGAACTAATCAAGCATGGAATCATCAAGCATTTATATTGTAGCATTCAAACAGCAGGCTCAATCAAACATAGGAGACACATATAACCAAACATGATCAAGAACCATTAAACATGTATTCATGCTATATTTGACATAAATAGGAGTGTTATGTAAGCAAAATGAAAACTCAATAGAAACGATTTAAGTTCAAATGGCATACATATAAAGTCATAATAGTGCAGCAAAAGTAGATAGTTAGAGTTACAATCCAGAAAGGAAAGAGAAGATATGTCTCAAAAGATACAAAGCAGCAATGATCCTCAAAATTTGTCATATAGAAGAACTAAGCCTAAGGCAATCCTAGGGTCTAAGGTCATCTAATCTAGGGATGTGGCGAAAGATATATGTCATCAGGAACAGTCATACTACTATCACCCTTGATGAGGAATCTCAGCTTATCAAATTCTGCACAAAATCTCTCGTTCTGTGCCTCAGCATTGTTCTGAACGAAGTTCCTCACAGCCTGATAGTGGTTATCAATGTAGGCGACTTGCCGTTCCTCAAAGTGCTCCAAATCTGCATGGTAGGATTCTTTCAAAGACTGAAAATGTAGATTCATTCTATCATTCAACCTTTGCACCATAGCATCCAGCTGAGCTAATCCAGAGGATGATTCATGCGGCTCGTTTCCAGTTTGCTCCCCCTGAGTTCCTGCATTAGACTGATCTGGTCCAGCCTGATCTTCATCATCTGATACATCTACATTAGCATTAGTAAAATCTTCTTGGTATTTCCAAGTACTTCCATACTTGTAGATAACCATTTTGTGGATTAAGCTTTCACCAACAAGGTGATCTTTCTTAGAAGTCCTTGTAACGATGGTGTCAGATACATCAATATGCAGATAATCAATAATCCTCGAGATGAACACACTGTAGGGCAGCAACTTGGATTGCGATGTAGAGACATTATACATGACCTTCAGGATCTCTTCAGGCCAATTAATCATTATATTCTCCTTCACGACATACATGAATTTCAGATTATTAACAGTAGGTTGTGCGTGATTAGTGTTCCTCTTAATCAAGATGTATGCAATCAAATAGTGAAGCAATCTATTCTCAACAGATAGTGAACCAGATTTGGTCAATTCTCCCTGGACATATAGATGGGGGACCTCTCATACATGATTTGTAAACCTCAGCAAAATCGAAATCCTTAAGCCATTCACAATCACCTAGGGTAGCACCAATTGTGGATAAGCCACCCACATTCATGAAAATATCACTATCCAACTCAAATAAATTTCCAGAAATCATCGACCAATATTTGCCATCCTCATATCGGAAGTTGGCATAAAATTCCTTAATCAACGCGGGATATATATTACCCGTTAATTCTAAAAACATCATAGCTCCCTGAGCTTGCGTACCTTGCGGAAACTCAAAATCATGTTCCGTCGTCCAGGTTAGATCAAAAAACCTAATGTAAGTGGGTTTCCTTCCCTGAAACTTGGACAACCGAGTCTCTTGAAGAATGAGAGAGTAGTACAAATCTCCACGGTCTTGCCTCACATTCAGATTTGAAGATGAAGCAGTAGGAGGCTTACGAATGCGATGAGCAGTTGTCTTGAACCTCTTCAAACAACCTCTTTCCATTTTTGAAGCAAACCGTGAGTGAAGAAGGTTAAGGGAAGGAACCTAACTTAGGGTTTGGAATTGGGAATGGGAATCCTTGGGAAAAAAGGAGAGAAAGATGGGATAAAGTGAGGTACAAAGTGGGTAAAGGTGAGGTTTAATTCTTCTTCAAGCTAAGAAATCGAATTTTCTATTTGCTTTTCAGATTTTCAGAGAAAATGAGGAAGAAAGGATTTGTAAAAATGACAAAAACGATATTGATTCTAATTTATCTGTTGTCGTTAATCGATTAAGAGGTGTATTTAATTGATTAATCATAGTTAAAAGTTCCAGATTTTCAAAGGAATGAGCCGAGATAATTTATTAAAGTAAGACGTTAATCGATTAACTATTTTGAAAAATAAAGCGTTTGCTACTGGAACTCATTTTAATCTATTAAGAAATATGGTTAATCGATTAACTGGCATTAGACTTGTAGAATCAAGAGGTTTTTGGGTTTTAAAAGCATGCATAGATTTCTAACATTATATCAAACAATCTTTACTCAACCACATATACATACACAACTTATCATACAAGATCGTGAGTCATAATAGGAATATAATGCTTTCACAACAATTATACATTTTGATGCATATAAGACATTAATCATGCGAAGCATATAATAACATTTTAGACGATTTTAATCAAGATAATTTTCATCAAGGATTCCAAGTTCCCTTCAAAGAACATAGAAAGTATCTCGTCAGAGAGTCTTGGTGAAAATATCAGCCAATTGCTTAGTAGTTTCAACAAATTCAAGCCCACAATCGCCTTTTTGTACATGCTCACACAAGAAATGATGTCTAATTTCTATATGCTTGGTTCTAGAATGCAAAACATGATTCTTGGATAGGTTTATGGCACTTGTATTATCATATTTTACAGGAATCTTTTCTAGATTAAGTCCAAAGTCCATAAGTTGTTGCTTCATCCAAAGGATTTGAGCGTAACACACCGGCGGCAATTTTCAGTTTCAGCAGTGGACAAAGCAACACATGCTTGCAATTTTACTATGCCATGCAACTAAGGAACTACCAAGTAAATGACAAGTTCCACTAGTGCTCTTCTGATCCAACTTGCATCCCGCAAAATTGGAATCGGAATATCCTACCAAGGATAATGAGGCATCCCTAGGATATCCTAATCCCATATTAGTTGTTCCTTTTAAATATCTCATGATGCGTTTAACAACAGTATAATGTGAATCTTTAGGGCATGCTTGAAATCTAGCAAACATACAAACACTAAACATAATATCGGGGCAACTCGCAGTTAAGTACAATAAAGAGCCGATATTCCCACGACATTTGGTTAACTCGATTGCTTTTCCCTTTTCAACTTAGTCTAGATAGCATGCGGATTCCATAGGAGTTGAAGCCTCTTTACACTTTTCCATATCGAACTTCTTTAGTATCTCCTTGCAGTACTTCGATTGATGAATGAAGATGCCACTTTCCATTTGTTTAATTTGAAGCCCAAGAAAGAAGGACAACTCACCCATCATCGACATCTCAAATTCACCCTGCATCATCTCAGAAAATTCTTTACAAAGAATGTCATTAGTAGATCCGAAGATTATATCATCAACATATATTTGAACTGATAGTACATGATCATCTAATCTACGAATAAAGAGGGTAGTATCAATCATATCCCTCACAAACCCTTTTTCCAAGAGGAAAGAGCTCAATCAATTATACCAAGCTCTAGGAGCTTGTTTAAGGCCATAAAGAGCCAATTTGACCTTATATACATGGTTCAGATATTTAAAATTTTCGAAGCTGGGAGGTTGATCTACATATACCTCCTCTTGAATGTAGCCATTCAAGAAGGCACTCTTGACATCCATTTGAAAAAACTTAAAATTCATAATCGATGCAAAGGATAGAAGCATCCTAATGGCCTCTAATCTGGCTATAGGAGCGTAGGTCTCATCATAATCGATGCCCTCCTCCTGGTTTTAGCCTTTGGCCACTAAGCGTCCTTTATTTCCAATTTATTACGAAAGACCCATCTAGTACCAATCACTAGATGTTCTTTAGGCTTAGGGACCAAGTACCATACATTATTACGCTCGAACTGGTTTAGCTCTTCTTGCATAGCTATACACCAGTGCACATCTTCAATGGCCTCATCGATGGTCTTAAGCTCGATTTGAGATACAAAAGCAACGATGTTACAAAAGTTACCACCCATGTAGTTATATCACCTATTACTTTGTCGAGTGGATGATCCTTCTTGGTCTTCCACGCGATTGGCAGGTCCTGATGCTCATCTTGGACAGTTTGCTCTGCTTCTACTTCTTTCTCTTGGTCCTTAGAGTATGCATCTTCTAAAACACCTGCAACATCATCAGAAAATACCTTCCTCTTCTCTTTTGGAGAAGATTCATCAAAATGGACATGCACAGACTCTTCTAATTGCATTGAATAATTATTAAAGACTCGATAAGCTTTATTATGCAATGAATACCCCAAAAATATACCCTCATCAGCTTTTGAATCAAATTTACCTAAAGCTCTCTTTCCATTATTTAATATAAAACATTTACAACCGAAAGCATAAAAATGAGCAATATTAAGTTTTCGACCTTTCAAAAGTTCATAAGGTGTTTTTGAGAAAGTAGGCATTAAGAGTATACGGTTAATCACATAGCAAGCTGTATGCACTGCATCAGCCCAAAAATATTTATGAACCTTGCTTTCGTTTAGCATGGTTCTAGCAAGCTCCTCTAAGACTCGATTCATCCTCTCAACAACTCCATTTTGTTGAGGGGTACGACGGGCCAAAAATTGATGCATAATACCATATTTCTCACAAAATTTATCAAATTGATGGTTTTCAAATTCGGCACCATGATCAGATCGAATATATAATATCTTATGGTTAAACTGATTTTGGATTTGCTTGGCAAGGTTTTTGAAAGACTTGAAAGCATCGCTCTTGGACGATAAAAATAATGTCCATGTAAATCTAGAGAAATCATCAACGATCACTAAAGCATAAAAGCTACCACCAAACAAGTCCATATGGAGAAGCTCCAAGGGTCTTGTTGTGGATATCACATTCTTTTTAGCAAAAGAGTTTTTAACTTGTTTACATCTTTGACAAGTGTCACAAGTTTCCTGAGTTTTAGAATCAAGTTTTGGTAGCCCATCAACCAAATTATTTTTAGACAATTTATCTAGATGCTTTACATGAATATGAGCGACACGCCTATGCCAAAGCTAGATGTCATCCTCTTTAGATATAAAACTTTTTGAAAATAGAGTAGTGACATCCTCAAGATTAACCATATAGATATTATTTATATGATATCCGATAAACTTAACTTTATTAGATATATTGTCACGAATAATACAACACTCAAAATCAAAAGATACACATTACCTTTATCGCATAGTTGGTTGATACTCAAGAGGTTATGTTCTAGGCCTTCAACATACAAGACATTTTCGATCACTGCCTGATTTGAGATTCTTGTGATGGTAAATCATCATCTATTTTCAAATGCTCAATGTTGGCTATAACATTGCTAAGGGGATTTTCCAAGGATATACTAGGAAAGTCATCATCATCAACCATGGTTTTTTCTTCCAAGGATGGATTAGATTCATCAAAAGTTACAATAATGGATACTTCCATGGCCATGGTTCTCTTATTAAAAATTCTAAAAGCTTTGCTTGTAAGAGAATAGCAAAGGAAAATTCCTTGGTTGACTTTTGCATCAAACTTTTCTAAGTTTTCCTTACCATTATTTAACATATAACATTTGCAGCCAAACACATTCAAGTGAGAAATATTTTGTTTTATACCTTTGAAGATTTCATAGGGGTTTTTCTTTAGAATAGGTCTTATTAAAACTCGGTCGGAAACATAGCATGCAGTACTGACTGCATCAACCCAAAAGTATTTTGGGAGATTAGTTTCATTTAACATTATATGTGCTAGTTCTTCCAAAGATCTATTTTTTCTCTCTACAACACCATATTATTATGGTGGTCACGAGCAGAGAAATTGTGAATGGTACCAAAAATCCTCAAAATAAGCATTTTGAAATTCTCTCCCATGACCACTTCTTATAGCAACGATTTTCAAGGATTTTCATTTTGAACTCTCTTATCATATTTGCTAAAGGTATTAGATGCCTAATTCTTGTGTACCAAGATTAGAGTCCAAATGTATCTTGAAAAGTCATCTACTATCACAAGAGCATAATAGTTACCACCAAAACTTTTGGTCCGAGAGGGCTAAATAAGTCCATGTGTAGTAACTGCAATGGTCTATTAAAAGAAACTATATGCTTTGATTTGAAAGAAGTTTTTGTTTGTTTGCTCTTTTGACAAGCACTACATAATTTATCTTTAACAAACTTCATATTGGGTAAACCCACAACTAAATCTTTCATCGGTTTATTCAAATGATCCATATGTATATGAGCAATTCTCCTATGCCATAACCATGAAACGTGATCACTAATATTTAAACATTTAATGGGAAGAGAAGAATCATTTAAAACAATCATATAAATATTATTTATTCTCTTATTAATAAGTTTAGAGTTTTCAGATACCTTACTATCAATGATTTACTTGGCAGGATAGAAAGCCACAGGGAACCCTTAGTCACAAAGTTGACTTATACTGAGTAAGTTGTGCTTGAGTCCTTCAATGTGTAGAACTCCTATTGTAGTAGAAGGTGGCTTCCCAACTCTACCAACTCCAAGAATTCACCCTTTATTGTTGTCAGCATATGTGACGTAGCCTTTGTCTTTTGGAGTAAGGACAAATAAATTTCCTTTGTTGCCCATCATATGTTTTGAGCAGCCCCTATCCAAATACCATAAATCCACGATAGCTCCAAATATTCCTTCAAAAAAGGTTAAGTAATATTAGGTACCCAATTCCATTTGGGTCGTACAGGATTAGCACCTTTCCCTACCCATTTTAAACGTCCTATGGGTACACCATATTTTCTAATCATGCAAGTATTATGTGTATGCCCATATTTTTTACCGGAAGTATAGATGGGTTGATGCTTTTGTATCCTAGTTTTAGATTTAGAAACATGATGAGTATGGATACTTTGCTTTTGAAAATTTATTTTTGTAGACACTTCCTTTTTCTTATATAAAAAAGGTTTGAAAAAACCAAGACTTGTACAGTTGATTGAGTGTCTTTGCATTTTTAACATGTTATCCAAGTTTATACTACTCTTGTTTAGACTATTGAGTTTAAGACTCAAAGTAGAAACTTTATTTTCAAGAGCAATACAATTTGGACAAGAAGAAGAAAGAGGTTTATTTCAGAATGCGTCAATCTTATTCTTTTGTTTAAAACAAATTTTGGTGAGTTTGACATATTCACTACGCAATTCATTAAAAACATTATATAATTCAGAAAATGATGGCTTATCTAAAAGTTCAGTTTTACTTACCTCCTCATCATCATAATGATGAAACACTATTAGAGAGAGATGAACTTGCTCTTTATTTTATGGTTCTGAAGTAGAACTTGTGTCATTATCTTCCCATGCAACGTAAGCTCGTCTACCAGTCTTCTTTTCAGGTTTTGGCTTCAAAGGATTCTTCTTTAGTATAGGATAATCCATCGTCATATGACCAGGTTTTCCACATTCAAAACATTTGAAGTTTTGATTTGAAGTGAAAAGGTTATTGCTTTTGGTGAATCTTCTTGATTGTCCAGCCTTAACACTTTTGTTTCTTTTAAGAAACTTGATGAACTTCTTTACCAACATGCTCATATCTTTCATGTTCTCCATTTCTAATTCATCTGTTGGGGATTCATATACCTCATCTTTTGCTTTAAGAGAAATTGGCTTTGACTTCTTATCTTGTTCTTCATGCTGCTGAAGTTGGCTTAGTTGCAACTCGTGTTCTTGCAACATTCCAAAAAGAGCAGCCAAATACATTTTGATAGACTTTTCTTTTCGTAGATGATTGTCACCTTGGGTTGCCATTGTCTTGTAAGTGATCTTAGAAATTTTATGTTCAAGTCACTATTTGGTAGTACCTTACCAAGTGTAATTAGATGATTTGTGAGGTGAGTAAATATCTTTTCGAGATCTAGTATTTTCTCTCCAGGCTTCATACAAAACATTTCATACTCTTTGGAGTGAGTATTAAGTCTATACTTCTTCACTTCCTCAGTTCCTACATGAGTGGTTTCTAGAGTATCCCACATTTCCTAGATTTGCAATTTGATACTCAAAAGAACTCATCAATGCCAAGGGCTGAAGTGAGAATGTTCTTAGCTTTGAGATAATATTGCAGTTTCTTCTTATCTTCATCATTCCAAGAGGATTTTGTCTTTGCTTCCCTTACACCATTAACAAAAGTGAAAGGTATATAAGGTCCTTCCTCAATCGCATTCCATATGTCCAAGTCTTGAGCCTCTATAAATATTCTCATCCTAATTTTCCAGCAATCATAACATTCTCCAATGAAGCTTGGAGGGCGATTGATGTTGGAACTTTCTCCCAAAAATGATCTAGAGGCCATCTATGAAGTAGGATTGGTTTGAGAGAAATTTACCCAAAATAATCTCTAGGGCCAAATGTAAGTATTAGATGGCAACAAAGAGAGCGGGTGAATTAGTTGTTGAGAGAAATGGTCGATTTTTTTATATTATGATATCAAAGTGTTTGTGCAACGGAATATTGATGCAGAAATCAATCAAATTAAAGCAAAAATGAAACCACAAGAATAGAGTAGAAGAGGAGTAAATGGAGAATTTTTATGTTGGTTCACCTTCTTGTCCACCAAAGGTTACATCCAATACTCTTGTCATACAAGGGATTTTTCCACTAGATACTTTGAGTTGTAATTACAAATTCTCTCCCTGAGACACTTGTACCTTACACACTCACAAATATATACCCTTGGAAAACAACCTTTCTAAGTCAATTCTTTTCCCATTCTCATCACACCCTTATGATGAAAAGTTAACAACAACATGAAGAATATTAGAATGGCAGGATTGCCTTTACAAGTTTGGCAATGTTATAACTTGCAATCCATTTTTCTCTCAATACACTTAGTAAAACAATGCTCTAAAATGTTTGAAATTTTTTAGAACATTACACTTGAAGCAACTGCAGAAAATCTAAAAGTTTGGAAACAAAGTGCACAAATTTGTTTGAAAGAGTTTTGAGAAGCAAGTGAGTTAATGATATCAAATTTGTATGTTGTGTGAATGTTCCAAGGCCTTCAAAGAGGCTTCCAGTCAACCATGATACCCTTTCAGAAGTAGGGACACGATTGGAGTGGAAACCCATTCATTTTGGATGAAAACTCTTCTTTTGAATTTGAAAACCTGGTTGCAACATCAATGTGTAATCGATTACCACGAGGGTGTAATCAATTACCAAAACTTGATGTCCAACCATGTAATCGATTATTGCCACATAATAATTAGTTACATGTATCAATTATGCTTTTCGTAATTGTTTTCTTAGTCAGGTAACCTGTTATGTAGTACTAGTAATCTTTTACCATCTGTCACACAGTTCAGGTAATCTATTATATAGATCTAGTAACTTGTTACTCAGGTCAAGTAACACATTACTTAGCATTTTGAAAATGATTCAAGAATTTTCTGATTCTTTTAAAATTAGTTTTAAGTTCCTTTTAATTAATTTGAGAATTGCTACTAAATATAAATTGAGCATAAGGATAAAAGTACCTATTGAAGACTTAGACTCTAATTTCTTGAAGCTTGAACTTCTATGCCTTCATAGTCTTCTTCCTTTTTCTTCTTTTTGTGATCTTGGTGTCTTTATCAAAATCGTGTCAAGCTCAGGAGCAAGATCTTCTTCACAAATGTGATAGGTGATATATCTAAAGGAGTGGTACACCAAAATTCCTTGCGTAATATTTGTAATCTTTGCTTTGAATCCCATTCTAAATTCATGCACTAAGCATATAGAAATAATGCATCATTTCTTAAGATATCATGTTTAGAAAGGTGATTGTGTGATTGAGTTTGTAGAAACTTCGAAGCAACTAGCATATATCCTCACTAAGCCACTTCCTAGATATACTTTCTTTATATTAAAAAAAATAGCTAGGAATCCTTGATGAATCATATCTTAGTTAGTTGGTTCTAAGTTTGTTTTTTAATTCGAGAATTCTTTTTGTTCCAAGGTAAAGCAGATGCATATGATTCCTCAGATGATTCAGAAAAATAAGACATGGTAGATATGAGCATGTTGATGAAGAAGTTCAGTAAATTCCCAAGAAGGAATAAAAATGGCAAGACTGGACAACCCAAAAGATTTACCAAGAGCAATGAAGTTTCCACTTCAAATCAAAACTTCAATTGTTTTGAATGTGGAAAACCTGGTCACATGAAGATGGACTGTCCTACTTTGAAAAAGAATCCCTTCAAGGCAAAAACTGAAAAGAAGACCAATAGATGGGCTTATATTGCATGGGAGGACAATGACTCAAGCTCCACTTCAGAACAAGAAAATGAAGAGTAGACTCATCTCTCTCTCATGGCCTCTCATAATTCTGATGATGAGGAGGTAAAGGAAACTGAACCCTTATATAAGCCATCTTTTTCTGATTTACAAAATGTTGTCAATGAACTGTATAGTAAATACATTAAACTCACTAAAATATGTTTCAAACAAAAACTGAGATTGATGCATTACGCAATAAACCTTCTTCTTCCTCTTGTCCTAATTGGACAACATGCTAAAGATACAAAGACACTCCAATGACCGTAGAGGATTAGGTTTTTCAAAACCTTCTTCACTTAAGAAAATGAGGTATCTAATAAATATATCTTTCAAAAGAAAAGTATTCATACTCATCATATTGCTAAATTTAAATCAAGGATACAAATGCGTCAACCCAATTGTACTTATTGTCCAAATCACGGATATACCTATAATACTTGCAAAATTAGAAAATATGGTATTCCCTTAGGACATTTTAAATGGGTAGAGAAAGGTACTTGTTAGGTATCAGTGACAGAATACACCTAGAGGGGGGGGGTATTCCCAAATACCGTTACTTGCACCAAAGCCTAATTCTGGAAAATCACCCAGTTAATCGATTAAAGGACTGCCTTAATCGATTAAACCACAACTAACTGACAGTTATCGAATGGCTCAATTATACAGCCAATTACAGATTATACAAAAATGATATAATATATATATATTTGAACGTAAATAATCTTTATATGGCAGTATTACTATATCCAAATTATCAACTACAATTGGCAATTAAAAGGTGGTTAAAATAATAAAGAGATAAGGGAAAGAAATAGCCTGCAACAAGGTTTTTATACTGGTTCGTTTTGCGGTCCACTACAAAACTACATCAAGTCCTCCCCTCTGACTTGGAAGATTTTCTTCACTAAAATTGAAGCCAATGTATCTTACCTACACACTTCCAATTACAAGATTTTGAACACTACCTTTTTGAATTCCCAGAACTCCTACCTTGGTTTGACCTTACCAATCGCCTAGGAAAACCTTTCCTACGATCCAACCCCAGCCAGACGTATGTTCTAAACTCAAGACCTCCAAGTCTTGGTGAAAACTCTTTGTATCTCGTTGGTGGTACGACACCAAGAGACGACTTTCCTTATTACACAAAAGACAACAAAAACAGAGTAATGTGAAGCACTAAAAGGCTTAAATGTCACAATCAAGAACAATCTAAAAACCCTATACAAATCTCTCAATTACCAAGAATATGTATAAGATCTGAATCAAGAATAACATGCAATTTCTACCCTTAAGAAATCTCTAAACAGTAATGAAAGAATCATGCAAGAACAAGATAGAATGATGAACACATTTAATCACATGCAATGGATGACAAGTTAATCCCTAAGAATTATACTATCTCACTCTAATCTCACATGCAATTCTCTCTGCCTACATGACATACATTGAACATGAAATTATGTAACTTAGCAATTCAAAATTGAGTGAATGAAATATCTAAAATCGTATTTGAAATCTGTTGAAAAAAAGGTTTCTATAGAAATGTTGTTCAATGTCTAGTTAATCGATTATTTAGCCATTTAATCGATTAACGGACTGTTTGAGAATAACTGAAATCTGTTTTTCAGTTATCTATTGAAACTATTAAAACTGTTTTCTCGTTAATCGATTAAAGTTGTACTTAATCGATTAACTGACATATTTTCAGTTCAGATATTAAATAGTAAACTACCTATATGTTATGCTTATCAACTATACATGTTTTACCATTATGTTATGCCTAAAATGCCCAAATAACATGTATGATTAATGCATGAACATATAATAAGCTAGATGTCATGTCTCATGCAAATGATATGATAGTTTTAGAACTTGAGAGATTTGCATCTAGGTTTACCTAACCTAGACTCAAAAACTAAGACACATATCTAAGACTCTAGTCTAGACATGAAGCTCTTGAATCTTTGGCATGTTGTTTTGTTGAGTTCTTTAAGCTTTCACTAAGTCCTTTGTCTTCATCAAAACATAGGCAAGCTAAGTGCTATCTTGACACTTTACACTTTCAATCTCCCCCTTTATAATGATGACAAACTCAACACCAAATTTGTTTTGATGCATAACTTGGAGATGGTCATAGAAATGCATGGTTGTTGATTTCAAAGTTAAAGTGCATAGCTAGACAACGGAAGCTGAATATTATTTACAACCTGCACACATTAAACAAAAAAACAACCTTTCTCCCCCTTTAGACATTATCAAAAAGATATACTAAATGAAATTTTGGTTAAAAGTAAGAAGAGATATTAAGTGAACGCAAACTATAATTAATCAATTAATGTTGGGAGTGTAATTAATTAAACAGTTGATGAAAGAATTGAACAAGTGCACACATTTATCAGCATTTAATCGATTAAGAAAACATGTTAATCGATTAAAACAACAGAATACAACAATGTGACAGATTTAATGGCATGGAAGGTTATATATGAACTAATCAAGCATGGAATCATCAAGCATTTATATTGTAGCATTCAAACAGCAGGCTCAATCAAACATAGGAGACACATATAACCAAACATGATCAAGAACCATTAAACATGTATTCATGCTATATTTGACATAAATAGGAGTGTTATGTAAGCAAAATGAAAACTCAATAGAAACGATTTAAGTTCAAATGGCATACATATAAAGTCATAATAGTGCAGCAAAAGTAGATAGTTAGAGTTACAATCCAGAAAGGAAAGAGAAGATATGTCTCAAAAGATACAAAGCAGCAATGATCCTCAAAATTTGTCATATAGAAGAACTAAGCCTAAGGCAATCCTAGGGTCTAAGGTCATCTAATCTAGGGATGTGGCGAAAGATATATGTCATCAGGAACAGTCATACTACTATCACCCTTGATGAGGAATCTCAGCTTATCAAATTCTGCACAAAATCTCTCGTTCTGTGCCTCAGCATTGTTCTGAACGAAGTTCCTCACAGCCTGATAGTGGTTATCAATGTAGGCGACTTGCCGTTCCTCAAAGTGCTCCAAATCTGCATGGTAGGATTCTTTCAAAGACTGAAAATGTAGATTCATTCTATCATTCAACCTTTGCACCATAGCATCCAGCTGAGCTAATCCAGAGGATGATTCATGCGGCTCGTTTCCAGTTTGCTCCCCCTGAGTTCCTGCATTAGACTGATCTGGTCCAGCCTGATCTTCATCATCTGATACATCTACATTAGCATTAGTAAAATCTTCTTGGTATTTCCAAGTACTTCCATACTTGTAGATAACCATTTTGTGGATTAAGCTTTCACCAACAAGGTGATCTTTCTTAGAAGTCCTTGTAACGATGGTGTCAGATACATCAATATGCAGATAATCAATAATCCTCGAGATGAACACACTGTAGGGCAGCAACTTGGATTGCGATGTAGAGACATTATACATGACCTTCAGGATCTCTTCAGGCCAATTAATCATTATATTCTCCTTCACGACATACATGAATTTCAGATTATTAACAGTAGGTTGTGCGTGATTAGTGTTCCTCTTAATCAAGATGTATGCAATCAAATAGTGAAGCAATCTATTCTCAACAGATAGTGAACCAGATTTGGTCAATTCTCCCTGGACATATAGATGGGGGACCTCTCATACATGATTTGTAAACCTCAGCAAAATCGAAATCCTTAAGCCATTCACAATCACCTAGGGTAGCACCAATTGTGGATAAGCCACCCACATTCATGAAAATATCACTATCCAACTCAAATAAATTTCCAGAAATCATCGACCAATATTTGCCATCCTCATATCGGAAGTTGGCATAAAATTCCTTAATCAACGCGGGATATATATTACCCGTTAATTCTAAAAACATCATAGCTCCCTGAGCTTGCGTACCTTGCGGAAACTCAAAATCATGTTCCGTCGTCCAGGTTAGATCAAAAAACCTAATGTAAGTGGGTTTCCTTCCCTGAAACTTGGACAACCGAGTCTCTTGAAGAATGAGAGAGTAGTACAAATCTCCACGGTCTTGCCTCACATTCAGATTTGAAGATGAAGCAGTAGGAGGCTTACGAATGCGATGAGCAGTTGTCTTGAACCTCTTCAAACAACCTCTTTCCATTTTTGAAGCAAACCGTGAGTGAAGAAGGTTAAGGGAAGGAACCTAACTTAGGGTTTGGAATTGGGAATGGGAATCCTTGGGAAAAAAGGAGAGAAAGATGGGATAAAGTGAGGTACAAAGTGGGTAAAGGTGAGGTTTAATTCTTCTTCAAGCTAAGAAATCGAATTTTCTATTTGCTTTTCAGATTTTCAGAGAAAATGAGGAAGAAAGGATTTGTAAAAATGACAAAAACGATATTGATTCTAATTTATCTGTTGTCGTTAATCGATTAAGAGGTGTATTTAATTGATTAATCATAGTTAAAAGTTCCAGATTTTCAAAGGAATGAGCCGAGATAATTTATTAAAGTAAGACGTTAATCGATTAACTATTTTGAAAAATAAAGCGTTTGCTACTGGAACTCATTTTAATCTATTAAGAAATATGGTTAATCGATTAACTGGCATTAGACTTGTAGAATCAAGAGGTTTTTGGGTTTTAAAAGCATGCATAGATTTCTAACATTATATCAAACAATCTTTACTCAACCACATATACATACACAACTTATCATACAAGATCGTGAGTCATAATAGGAATATAATGCTTTCACAACAATTATACATTTTGATGCATATAAGACATTAATCATGCGAAGCATATAATAACATTTTAGACGATTTTAATCAAGATAATTTTCATCAAGGATTCCAAGTTCCCTTCAAAGAACATAGAAAGTATCTCGTCAGAGAGTCTTGGTGAAAATATCAGCCAATTGCTTAGTAGTTTCAACAAATTCAAGCCCACAATCGCCTTTTTGTACATGCTCACACAAGAAATGATGTCTAATTTCTAAATGCTTGGTTCTAGAATGCAAAACATGATTCTTGGATAGGTTTATGGCACTTGTATTATCATATTTTACAGGAATCTTTTCTAGATTAAGTCCAAAGTCCATAAGTTGTTGCTTCATCCAAAGGATTTGAGCGTAACACACCGGCGGCAATTTTCAGTTTCAGCAGTGGACAAAGCAACACATGCTTGCAATTTTACTATGCCATGCAACTAAGGAACTACCAAGTAAATGACAAGTTCCACTAGTGCTCTTCTGATCCAACTTGCATCCCGCAAAATTGGAATCGGAATATCCTACCAAGGATAATGAGTCCTCCCTAGGATATCCTAATCCCATATTAGTTGTTCCTTTTAAATATCTCATGATGCGTTTAACAACAGTATAATGTGAATCTTTAGGGCATGCTTGAAATCTAGCAAACATACAAACACTAAACATAATATCGGGGCAACTCGCAGTTAAGTACAATAAAGAGCCGATATTCCCACGACATTTGGTTAACTCGATTGCTTTTCCCTTTTCAACTTAGTCTAGATAGCATGCGGATTCCATAGGAGTTGAAGCCTCTTTACACTTTTCCATATCGAACTTCTTTAGTATCTCCTTGCAGTACTTCGATTGATGAATGAAGATGCCACTTTCCATTTGTTTAATTTGAAGCCCAAGAAAGAAGGACAACTCACCCATCATCGACATCTCAAATTCACCCTGCATCATCTCAGAAAATTCTTTACAAAGAATGTCATTAGTAGATCCGAAGATTATATCATCAACATATATTTGAACTGATAGTACATGATCATCTAATCTACGAATAAAGAGGGTAGTATCAATCATATCCCTCACAAACCCTTTTTCCAAGAGGAAAGAGCTCAATCAATTATACCAAGCTCTAGGAGCTTGTTTAAGGCCATAAAGAGCCAATTTGACCTTATATACATGGTTCAGATATTTAAAATTTTCGAAGCTGGGAGGTTGATCTACATATACCTCCTCTTGAATGTAGCCATTCAAGAAGGCACTCTTGACATCCATTTGAAAAAACTTAAAATTCATAATCGATGCAAAGGATAGAAGCATCCTAATGGCCTCTAATCTGGCTACATGAGCCTCCTGGTTGTAGCCTTTGGCCACTAAGCAAGCTTTATTTCTGATTATCAGGCCAAATTCATCCAATTTATTACGAAAGACCCATCTAATACCAATCAGTGGATGTTCTTTAGGCTTAGGGACCAAGTCCCATACATTATTACGCTCGAACTGGTTTAGCTCTTCTTGCATAGCTATACACCAGTGCACATCTTCAATGGCCTCATCGATGGTCTTAAGCTCGATTTGAGATACAAAAGCAACGATGTTACAAAAGTTACCACCCATGTAGTTATATCACCTATTACTTTGTCGAGTGGATGATCCTTCTTGGTCTTCCACGCGATTGGCAGGTCCTGATGCTCATCTTGGACAGTTTGCTCTGCTTCTACTTCTTTCTCTTGGTCCTTAGAGTATGCATCTTCTAAAACACCTGCAACATCATCAGAAAATACCTTCCTCTTCTCTTTTGGAGAAGATTCATCAAAATGGACATGCACAGACTCTTCTAATTGCATTGAATAATTATTAAAGACTCGATAAGCTTTATTATGCAATGAATACCCCAAAAATATACCCTCATCAGCTTTTGAATCAAATTTACCTAAAGCTCTCTTTCCATTATTTA
>NC_032025.1:16358551-16358936 GCF_001865875.1 Lupinus angustifolius | reverse complement strand
AAAGCATAAAAATGAGCAATATTAAGTTTTCGACCTTTCAAAAGTTCATAAGGTGTTTTTGAGAAAGTAGGCATTAAGAGTATACGGTTAATCACATAGCAAGCTGTATGCACTGCATCAGCCCAAAAATATTTATGAACCTTGCTTTCGTTTAGCATGGTTCTAGCAAGCTCCTCTAAGACTCGATTCATCCTCTCAACAACTCCATTTTGTTGAGGGGTACGACGGGCCAAAAATTGATGCATAATACCATATTTCTCACAAAATTTATCAAATTGATGGTTTTCAAATTCGGCACCATGATCAGATCGAATATATAATATCTTATGGTTAAACTGATTTTGGATTTGCTTGGCAAGGTTTTTGAAAGACTTGAAAGCATCGC
>NC_032025.1:16349715-16358451 GCF_001865875.1 Lupinus angustifolius | reverse complement strand
TATCACAAGTTTCCTGAGTTTTAAAATCAAGTTTTGGTAGCCCATTAACCAGATTATTTTTAGACAATTTATCTAGATGCTTTACATGAATATGAGCGACACGCCTATGCCAAAGCTAGATGTCATCCTCTTTAGATATAAAACTTTTTGAAAATAGAGTAGTGACATCCTCAAGATTAACCATATAGATATTATTTATATGATATCCGATAAACTTAACTTTATTAGATATATTGTCACGAATAATACAACACTCAAAATCAAAAGATACACATTACCTTTATCGCATAGTTGGTTGATACTCAAGAGGTTATGTTCTAGGCCTTCAACATACAAGACATTTTCGATCACTGCCTGATTTGAGATGCCAATTGTTCCGGTGCCAAGTATCTTCCCTTTGTTGTTGTCTCCATAAGTGACAAACCCTTTTTCTTGCAAGGATAGATCTAGGAATTTTGATCTATCACCCGTCATATGTCTCGAGCATCCACTATCAAGATATCAATGTTGTCCATGTGCTCAAAGACATACCTGCAACACATAGATCACTTGCCTTTTTCAGGTACCCAAGTTATGTTGGGTCCTTTCCTATTAGTAACTAGGGAGTTATCTCCCTTTTTGATCCAAACATACACGCCACTGGATATACCATATTTTCTAATATAACAAGAGTAGGAAGTATGACCATGGGTGCCACAATAAAAGCATGTAGGAACCTTTTTATTAAAAAATTTCTTATTAGGCTGATTAATAGGTCTCCTATATGGTCTTCTCCTACGCATAGGGGAAATATATCCTAGTCCGGTATGGTCACCAACATTCCTGGATTGGCTAAGCATAGCGTCTAACATGTTTTGACTCTCTGCGTGTTTTGCAAGTTTTTCATTTAGTCTCAAATTTTCATTTTTCAAATCTTCGCAAGAAGCACAGACAGTTGATTGACATAAATTATCGTTAGAGAAAATGCATGCATTACAAGAGTAGATCAAATCTAATGTTTCATTTTCCAATTTTGCTTCATCTAATTCTTTTTGTAATGAAACTATTTTTTGTTCATTTAGTAGGATTTCTCTTTTTCTATCCGAACTAATCCAAGCTAATTTCTTCAATTCATCATGCAATTCGACATACGCATTATACAAATCCTGATAAGAAGGAGAATCATCATATGAAGTAGATGATGTGTTAGAATATTCCATGTTGTTTACCTCTTTCGGATTTGAACAACAGACATCATCTGTTCTCGTCATTAAGCATAGCTTTGTTGTCCCCTCTTCATCTGAGGTGCTAGATGTCGTGTCCTTCTCTAGCACACCCCATACTATATTGGCTTTCTTTGACTTGAAGTCCCGAGGAGTGCTCTATTATGAATCAACCTTCTTAAGGTAAGAGGGACATTGGAACCTCATATGTCGTGGATTAGCATATTCATGGCAAGTGAAGCGCTCTTTACTATTTCCTCTTCTGGTCGACTCACACGCTTCTTTATTTTGGAAACGTTTGATGCCTCCTTTCTTTAGTAATTTCCCGAATTTGTGTACGAGAAGGCTCAAAGTTTCATCATTTATTTCTGAATTAGATTCATCTTCTTCTCTCTCTTTTGTAGATTGAGACATTGTTGCCTTAAGAGATATACTTTTGTTTTTACGGTCTGATTCTTCGTGCATAGTCAGGTGTCCAAGCTCCATTTCGTGCTCTTGAAGATTTCCAAAAAATGTCACCAAAGGCATGGATTCAAGATCCTTGGATTCCATGATCGCTACTACTTTTGGTTGACATCTCATGTCAAGACGGCGTAAAACTTTGTTAGTAAGCTCTCCTTCGGTAAATTTTTTATCTAAAGCAACTAAATGGTTAACTATATGAGTGAATTGCTTTTGCATGTCACCAATAGACTCACTCGGTAACGTATGAAACAACTCATATTCATGTGTCAGGGCATTCAGCCTGGCATGCTTGACTTCACTAGTGCCTTCGTGAGTCACTTGTAAAGTGTCCCATATTTCTTTTGTACATTGGCACTGCGACACCTGAAAGAACTCATCATAGGATAGAATTGATGTGATGATATTTTTAGCATGCAGGTTATACTGAACCTTTTTGCGTTCATCATCGGTCCATAGACTTTTCAGTTAATATTTCGGTTCTTCGTCCACTAGATGTTATGGAACGAAAAGACCGTGGACTACGGATTCCCAAATATCCTAGTTGATGGCCTCTATAAAGATCTCCATGCGAACTTTCCAGAAGGCATTCCCTTCGCCAATGAATAAGGGAGGGTGGTTAATGGATGCGCCATCACCGTCAAAAGGTTTGGTGGAACCCATTTATATTCCCTTAAGGATCACACAAATACAATTGAGTTAGCATGTCGTACTAGCTCTGATACCACTTGTTAGGTATCAGTGACAGAATACACCTAGAAGGGGGGCGGGGGTTAAATAGGTGTCGCGATTCGCAAATACTGCTACTTGCACCAAAGCCCTATTCTGGAAAATCACCCATTTAATCGATTAAAGGAATGCCTTAATCGATTAAACCACAATTAACATACAGTTGCCGAATAGCTCAATTACATAGCCAATTACAGATTATATAAAAATGATATAGCATATATATTTAAACAGAAATGATCTTTATATGGCAGTATTACTATATCCAAATTATCAGCTACAATAGGCAATTAAAAGGTAGTTAAAACGGTAAAGAGATAAGGGAAAGAAACAGCCTGCAACAAGGTTTTTATACTGGTTCGTTTTGTGGTCCACTACAAAACTACATCCAGTCCTCCCCTCTGATCTGGGAGATTTTCATCACTAAAATTGAAGCCAATGTATCTTACATACACACTTCCAATTACAAGACCTTGAACGCTGCCTTCTTGAATTCCTAGAACCCATACCATGGTTTGACCTTACCAATCGCATAGGAAAACCTTTCCTACGATCCAGCTCCAACCAGGCGTATGTTCTAAACTCAAGATCTCCAAGTCTTGGTGAAGACTCTCTGTATCTCGTTAGTGGTACGACACCAAGAGACGACTTTCCTTGTTACACAAAATACAACAAAAACAGAGTAATGTGAAGCACTATGCTTAACTGTTACAATCAAGAACAATCTAAAAACCGTATACAAATCTCTCAACTACCAAGAATATGTATAAGATCATAATCATGAATAACATGCAATTTCTACCCTTAAGAAATCTCTAAACAGTAATGAAAGAATCATGCAAGAACAAGATAGAATGATGAACACATTTAATCACATGCAATGGATGACAAGTTAATCTCTAAGAATGATACTATCTCACTCTAATCTCACATGCAATTATCTCAGCCTATATGACATACATTGAACATGAAAATATGCAACTTAGCAATTCTAAACTGAGTGAATGAAAATCTAAAATCGTATTTGAAATATGTTGAAAAAACAGTTTATATAGAAAAGTGTTCAATGGCCAGTTAATCGATTATTTAGCCAGTTAATAGATTAACGAGCTGTTTGAGAATCACTGAAATATGTTTCTCAATTATCTATTGAAACTGTTTTCTCGTTAATCGATTAAAGTTATACTTAATCGATTAACTGGCATATTTTCAGTTTAGATATTAAATGGTAAACTATCTATATGTTATGCTTATCAACTATACATGTCTTACCATTATGTTATGCCTAAGATGCACAAATAACATGTATGATTAATGCATGAACATATAATTATCTAGATGACGGCAAATGATATGATAGTTTTTAGAACTTGAGAGATTTACATCTAGGTTTACCTAACCTAGACTTAAAAACTAAGACACATATCTAAGATTCTAGTCTAGACATGAAGCTCTTGAATCTTTGACATGTTGATTTGTTGAGTTATCTTTAAGCTTTCACTAAGTCCTTTGTCTTCATTAAAACATAGGCAAGCTAAGTGCTATCTTGACACTTTTCACTTTCAGTACTAATCATGTAGGATCCAAATTGAATTGGATACCTAATATTAGTTGAATTTTTTTTGTAGGAATATTTGGGAGCGGTCAACAACTTATGGTATTTGGATAGCGACTGCTCAAAACACATGACGGGCGATAAAGGAAAGTTGTTTATCATCACTCCAAGGGACAAAGGCTACGTCACATGGTGATAATAAGAAAGGAAATATTATTGGAGTTGGTAGAGTCAGGAAGCCACGTTCTACTACAACAAAAGAAGTTCTATACGTTGAGGGACTCAAGCACAACCTACTCAGTATAAGTCAACTTTGTGACAAAGGGTTCCATGTGCCTTTCTACCCTGAAAAATGCATCATTGACAGTAAGGTATCTGAAAACTCTAAACTTGTTGTTAAGAGAATAAATAAAATCTACATGATTGCTTTAAATGATTCTTCTCTTCCCATAAAATGTTTAGCTATTAATAATCATGATGCATAGCTATGGCATAGGATAATTGCTCATATTCATATGCATCATTTGAATAAACTTGTAAAGAAAGATATGGTTGTTGATTTACCCAAAATAAAGTTTGTTAAAGACAAACTATGTAGTGCATGTCAAAAGGGCAAACAAACAAAGACATTTTTCAAACCAAAACATATGGTTTCTTCTGATAGACCATTGTAGTTACTACACATGGACTTATCTGGCCCATCTAGCACCAAAAGTTTTGGTGGTAACTACTATGCTCTTGTGATAGTAGATGACTTTTAAAGATACACTTGGACTCTATTATTGCTATACAAGAATGAGGCATTTCATGCCTTTATCAAATATGTTAAGAGAGAGTACAAAATGAAAAATGCTTGAAAATAGTTTCTATACAAAGTGATCATAGGATAGAATTTCAAAATGCTTCTTTTGAGGAATTTTATGATGATATTGGTATCACTCACAAATTCTCTGCTCCTAGAACACTACAACAAAATGGTGTGGGAGAGTAAAATAATAAATCGTTGGAGGTACTAGCACGTACAATGTTAAATGAAACTAATATACCAAAATATCTTTGCGCAAATGTAGTAAGTACAACATGTTATGTTTCCAACCGAGTCTTAATAAGACCTATTCTTAAGAAAATCCCCTATGAACTCTTCAAAGGTAGAAAACCAAGTATTTCTCACTTGCATATGTTCGGCTGCAAATGTTATGTGTTAAATAATGGTAAGGAAAACTTCAGAAATTTTGATGCAAAAGTTGATGAAGGAATTTTCCATGGCTACTCTCTTACAAGCAAAGCTTGTCGAATATTTTATAAGGGAGCGATAGCCATGGAAGAATCTATTCATGTGACTTTTGATGAAACTAATCCAACCTTGGAAGAAAAATCCATGGTTTATGATGATGACTTTCCTAGACCATCCTTGGAAGAATCCATTAATGACATAACAACCAACATAGAGCATCTGAAAATAGGTGACAATATACCTTCACAAGAAGAGCATATTCATTCTGATTTACTTAAGGAATGGAGAATCCATCAATATCATCCTATTGACAACATAATTGGTGATATATGCAACAAAGTCTCTACTCGCCTAAAAATGAACGATGTTTGTCTAAACATGGCTTTTGTTTCTCAAGTGGAACCATCCAAGATTGATGATGCAATCAAGGATGAACACTGGATTCTTTCAATGCAAGAAGAGCTTAACCAGTTTGAGAGAAACGATGTTTGGGAAATTCTTCCTAGACCAAAAGAAAGACATGTTATAGGAACTCATTGGGTCTTTCGAAATAAATCAGATGAAAATGGCATCATTATAAGAAATAAAGCAAGACTTGTAGCACAAGGATACAATCAGGAAGAAGGTATCGACTTTGATGAAACCTTCGCTCCTGTTGCTAGACTTGAAGCTATTAGGTTATTGATTACATATGCATGTTCCATAGATTTCCAACTATATCAAATGGTTGTAAAGAGTGCATTTCGGAATGGTTATATACAAGAAGAGGTGTATGTCGAAAAACCTCCTAGGTTTGAGGACTATCCCTCTCATGTCTATAAACTTAAGAAAGCCCTTCATGGCTTAAATCAAGCTCCACGTGCATGGTATGATTATCTAACAAAATTTTAACTGATAAAAGATTTACTATAGGAAAGGTCGACACTATTTTATTTATTAAGAAAAATATATCATCATACATTGCTTGTTCACTATATTATTTTTTATTCTACTAACGCTCTTTTGTCCAGTGAATTTGGTAAGATGATGCAAGGGGAGTTTGAGATATCCATGATGGGAAAGTTGAACTACTTCCTTGGACTACAAATCAAACAACTCAAGGATGACATCTTTGTTTGTCAGTCTAAATCACTACACCAAATTTTGTATTTTGTGGAGGTTTTTTTGTGGAGGTTATTGAAATATCCACAAATAAATCAAACAGGGAGGCATGGGCAATTAACTAAATATACAGTGGGGGTTTTTATTTAATTAGTAGAGGTTTTCAACCTCCACTATCAATTTCCCATTACAAAACCTAAATCCTTCATTCTTTCCCATTATTTTCCATTCTTCTACGCTGAGGCTCTCTTGCACACATAGGTTCTCTTTCACATAGAGGTTCTCTTCCACACTAAGGTTACAATATTTTCCATTCATTTCGATTTCTTTGTGTTTGTGATCTTCCATTCGTCAACAACAGGTTAGCATTATAAACAAGTGAAATTTTTAGGGATTAGGGTTTTCTGTTTGTTTTGATTTTTTTGGTTGATTATGTTTGTTTTGAATTTTCTCTGTTTTTGGTTGATTGTATTTGTGCTCTTCCATTATCTGTCTCCTTCTTATGATTTCCTTCAACACTTGTTTGGAACTCTCCATAAATATTGCATGATTTTCATTATTGTTTGAGAGTGAGGAAGAAGGAATAGGACGTGCTTCTTGGAAAATCAAAATTGATGTGAAGAGAATGATAAAGCATAACATCCTCCATCAAATTGCCATAGGAACATGCTTCGTACAACTTATAATGGTTTTCAAAAGGAATATTAACTTGGTCATTAAATAGACACAAGTAGTAGTAGTAGTGAATTTTTCTAGTATCATTCTCAAAAATGGTTCGTTTGCTCATAGCAGCAATGTCAGAAATTGTCCCTGCTGAAGCCATTCATAAAATCTATTTTGAGCAAGGAGAAACATCTACATGTAGAGAAGAAACAACACAACATGAACATGTTAACTTGGCCATTACAATAGACACAAGTAGTAGTAGTAGTAATAATGACAGCCTTGGTTATGTTCCAGGACCCTTTCATAGTGAAAAGTTGCCAATCATTTTTACTTCAGAGATACAAAGGTTTCTTCGTGTGGCTAACTTGGTTGGAAGAGAAGAGTCACGTGTTGCTTATCTTTGTGAGTCTTTTTTTGTTGTTGGGAAATTGGTGTTTTGTAGTGAAGTTGTTTTTTTGTTGTAGAATGTTTTTATTTTTTGTTTGTGTTGCATGGTAGTAATGAAAAAAAGTTAAAGAATTGGTTTTTGTGCAAATAATGTGTGGTCCAATTATTCTATGATGATATAAGAAACTATTATGATATTGAGTAACTCACAATGTTCATGGAAATCTCTTAGTTTCAGAGATTTGTTGTATCTATCTTTGTTTGAAGTTTTGTTAAGGTTTTTTCCTTGTCATGTAACCAATTTGTTGGATGAACAGAAAAAATGAAGTTAAAGAGAAGACTTAATTTCTTCTATCAACTCTTATCTTATAAATGGGAATATTCATATTTGAGAATGATACTACAATATTCATTTTTGAGAAGGATTGCCAATAATGGTTTTTTAGTTATTGCATATCGAAGTCTATTGCTTTGTATAGCTTGAGTGCATATAAAGAGAATTACCAATGTGAACAGAGGATTTGTGTTATTTCAAGCTTCACATTTGTTGCATAATGGCTTTGTTTAATGAGATATGTGCTACTGCAATAAATATAAGAGGCTCATGAATTTATGAAGATCCATAGATAAATTATCCACTGATTTTTTATAATACTATGAATGAATTTATAATCTTTTTGTTGTTAGCTTATTTGATTAAGTGTAGTTTATTTTATTCATATGACTACAATATTAGAAGCATTAGAAATCATATGATGACTTTCACAAAGAAATTTTTGTGTGTCTTGTTTTTTAACTTAATTTGTATTATGAATGTACTTTAATTTTTGCCTCATCCTAATGATTTAGTATTCAAAATGTTTAGGTATATATTCTAATGGGTAAAACTTGGATTTCTAAGCCACGCAATACAAATGACTACTTAATTGGTTGAAGTCAGTTCTTAGATTTTGCTTTTAAGAATGGAGCTGTTGGAGATACAATTCGATGTCCATGTCCCAAATGTGGGTTTCTGAAATGGCAAACTAGAGAAATAGCTTATGACCATTTGCTTAAGAAACCATTTCCCCTAAATTATGTTATATGGAATCTTCATGGTGAAAAGCAAGTATTTCACTCTACTATAACTGAAGATGTAATGCAAGAAGCTTGTCATTATGAGAATCCAATGGAGACAATGATGAATGATGCATTTGAGAATTATAGACAACAAGTCAATAATGAAGGTGTATCAGAACAATGTGGCGCTGACGAAATACTAAATGAGGGGCCAAGGGACGATCATAGATTCATTGACGAGTTTCGAAAAGACGGAAATCAGAAATTGTATGAAGGGAGCAATTACACAAAACTGGAGTTTATAATCAAATTATATCATATAAAGGTTTTGTGTGGATTAA
>NC_032025.1:16303888-16349615 GCF_001865875.1 Lupinus angustifolius | reverse complement strand
CCCCAATTTTGCTTCAGATCCTCGAAATGTCCGCTTAGGCCTTGCTACAGATGGGTTTAATCCATTTGGAACACTTAGTTCTACCTATAGCATTTGGCTGGTGTTCTTAACTCCATATAATCTTCCTCCTTGGATGTGTATGAAGCACACTTCTTTCATTCTATCAATGATAGTTCCGAGCAGCACACAGCTGGAAACAATATAGATGTGTACTTACGTCCCCTTGTAGAGGAGTTGAAAGAGCTATGGAATGATGGTGTGGAAAATTTTGATTCTTCATCAAATGAAACTTTTAGAATGCGAGCATCTCTTATGTGGACAATTAGTGACTTTCCTAGTTTAAGCATTTTATATGGTTGGAACGGGCATACGAGTTTAGCTTGTTCTACTTGTAACTTTGATGCGGAACCTTTTCGTCTTCCTCATAGTAGTATGTGGTGTTTTATGGGTCATCGTCGCTTTCTAAGTAGAAATCACATATTTAGATTGATTCGTGCTCGCTTTGATGGAAGCACTGAGGAACGAAATCCACCATCAAAATTATCAGGATCTAATATTCTTAGGCAGGTGGAAAATATTAATGTTACATTTGGGAAAGGAGCAAAGTTGAATGGTACTAGAAAAAGATCTAGAGAAGAACCTAAGCAATGGAATAAAAGAAGCATATTCTTTGAACTTCCATATTGTGAGTTTAATTTGTTGTGTCATTTTTTAGATTTTATGCATATTGAAAAAAATATTTTTGACAATATCATATATACTTTGCTCCATGATAGGTCTAAATCAAAAGACAATCTTAAAGCCCGGAAAGATTTGAGAGAAATGGGCATAAGGTCTGATCTTTGGCCGGATGATAATGATAGATATAACCTCGCTTTGTTTTCACTAACCCGTGACAACAAGAAGTTATTCCTCAAAGCTTTGAAGAATGTTACGGTACCAGATGGTTACGCAAGTAACATTTGCAGATGTATTGATGAGGAAAAACAAAAAATATTTGGGTTGAAAAGCCATGATTGCCACATTATTATGGAACAATTGCTACCTCTAGCAATTCGTAACTTATTGTCGAACCATGTTACTGCAACCTTAGTGGAGTTCTGTTCATGTTTTAGAGTCCTTTGTGATAAAAGCTTAAATCTTTCGGAACTTCATACACTCCAAGAACAAATTATAGTTACACTTTGTCACTTGGAGATGTTATTCCCACCATCATTCTTCACTGTAATGGTTCACTTAACTATTCATCTCGTGGAGGAAGCAATACTTGGAGGTCCAGTGCATTATCGATATATGTACCTTGTGGAGAGGTAAAACATTACTACGTTATGTTCATATATAATATAAATATCATTTATTCTTTTCCCTAATTATTCATCATTCTTGTAGAGAGTTGGGTCATTTAAAATCCTTTGACCGAAACATGGCGCAACCAGAAGGTTCCATAGCCGAGTGTTACTTAGCAGAAGAGTCTCTTAATTTTTGTTCTCGATACATTAAAGATACAGATACAAGGTTCAATAGACCTAGACGTGTTCGTGATGACCCGAGTGATAAAGAGCCTTTGTTTGTATCCTCTATATTCCCACAAGTTGGTAAACCAATAGGAGCTTCCTCAATGTTCACTTTAACTCATATGCAAAAACTTCTAACTCATCGATATGTGCTTCTAAGTTGTGCAATTGTCACACCATTTGTGGAGTAAGTAAATGAGATAAAATCTAAGTGATTTACTACTTGAAATATAATAGTCATTTTATTGATTGTAACATAAGTTTTTAAATAGTGAGTTTAGAGAATTCGTAAAAAGGAGTTCAAGGGGAAGGAAAACTTCAACTACAAATATAGAGAATAGAGTCAACAAAGAATTTGTTGATTGGTTTCGAAGGAGGGTGAGTGACCAACTTGTAGTCATGTTTTTATTTGTCATACATACTAACTTTCAATTCTAACTTACATATTTTTGTAAACTTAGGTTATGAATCCAGACACAATACAATATCTAATGATCTAAAGTTTCTAGCACGAGGCTCGTTAGACATTGCAAGAAGATTTACTGCTTATAATATCAATGGGTTCAAATTTCGAACCTTGGCTCGAGAAGAGGGAATGAGAACGCAAAATAGTGGGGTTTTCTTAACCTCTAACACATCATGTATTTCAAGTAGGGTTGATGGGAACATAAGCAAAGCAAACTTACCATGTTATGGAAAGTTGGAAGATATCATTGAGATTAACTATTATGGTCAGTTCAGAGTTATTCTTTTCAAATGTAGATGGGCAGATACTACACGAGATAGAGGGTATAAAAAGGACAATTGGAATTTTAATTGTGTTAACTTTGATAGATTAATTCATAATGGTGATCGTGAAGAACATGAACCTTACATAGAAGCATCTCAAGCAGAAATGGTGTATTATGTAGATGATGTGGTCAATGAAGGATGTGTGCATCTAAAGCCAAGAGACTTATATGACATAGGAGAAGAAGAAGAAGAACATGATGCATATCAAAATGAGCCATACCAAGAGCAAAATCTTGACCAATTTTTTACTTTAAATGATGAATATGTGCAATTGGCAAAAAACCATGTATTTGATGATATAGTTTAGAAAACTTCACTCTTTCTTGAATACGTTATATAGTTACTATCATACTTTTTTAGAGGTAATTGTTTTACTTAGTTAATACTAATTGTTATTTCCTTTCTATTATGAACTTACTTATTATGTCATATTATTATTTAATTGTTTTTATCTCATTTTCTATTTTTTTACATGAATATAGAGACATGTCAAAAGTGAAGCGTTTTCAGAATCCATTCAAATCAGCACCTCAATCACAATATGTTGCATCTCCAGTAGAAGATTCAACTCATTCTTCACCGGCAATAAATCCTACAGACCCTTCACTATCAGTTCAAGCCCCTTCACAAGCTCATGATGTGTCAACTCTAGAAGTCCCACTAGTACATTCCTTACAAGCTTCTGATGTGTCAGCTCCGGAAGTCCCACCAGTACATTCCTTACAAGCTCCCGATGTGTCAGCTCCGGAAGTCCCAGGAGAAGCTAAAACATTGACAGATCATGTTGGACGCGAATCTATACATTATTGGATTGTCGAGGCAATAGGTACAAGGGTTATGTTTACTTGGACGCGAGTCTATTTGTTTGTCTTTTGTTAAATTATTTTGGCTCTTGATGGACATATTTGATGTTCTATTTTATTGTTATAGACTCAGAAAGAGTTGTCAAGAAGATTAAGGTCAAAGTTAGAGAAGTGAATAACTTACTTATCGGACTACGCATCATTGTGGATTTTGATGAGCAAGGCGCAGCCTATGGCGATTGGCAAGGCCTTCTTTCTGGATTTTTAGGAACGTTGGCATTTGATTGCAAGTTGTTTCCAATAGATTATGATAAGTGGTCAGGTGGACGTAGTGGTATACCTTCTACTTAATTTGCAGAGTGCTTTGATACAATCATAAAGGTATAACAATTATGCATATCTAAATTTTTATCTCTAATATTATTTATATTTATATCCAAAATTAATATTGACAAGTTCATGTCTGGTGATGATGTTGTTGTTGTGAGAGGAAAAGAGCGATTATTGTTCTTGTGATTGTTATTGCCTTCATTTTCATCGCTTACAAGTTGTTGATTTAATTGCATGTTGTTGTTTTTTATTGAGTTTACGTCAATGTTGAAGCTCATTGAATGGTTGTTTACTGCTTCTTGCTCCACTAGTACAATGCACTGTGTTGTAATGAAATCTATTACTTGAACATCTTCAGACACCTCTTACAAATTAAAATAGTATATATAAATGAGAGGAAAGTTTAATATGTCTATATAGATGATGCCACTATATGTATCTATTTTTTATTTTTATATTCTTAGTTAATATATAATAATGCGGTAATTATTAATGTTTTTATATTGTTCCAACTAAATGTTTTCATTTTATTATTTCAGGAAAATGATGATGCAAGTATGCCTAATACACCTTTGGGTGCAAGAGGATCATCTGGAGCCAGAAACATTTAGAATATTTGTTATGTATTTTGTTTTTAAAGTGTCATATGAGACGACTTTTAGTTTTTTGAGATTTTCTGGTGTATCTGGATTTATAACGAATGATGAATTGTAACTCTTTCAACTTTGTTACGCTACCTTCGTTACTTGCAATGAAATTTTATTATTGCTAAGAACATTTTTATTTAGTATTGTATATTTAAATAATAATTACAAATTAATGACACTAAAGTTGTGAAAAATATGAAATTAAATTGAGGTTGAAAAACCTTCTAGCATGTCTCCATTTGTTATTTCAAGTACTGGGGTTGAAAATCTCCACAATTAACATTCTAAAATAGTAGAGGTTTAAAGTCTCCATGGTAAACACTACAAAAATCTCATCAAATAGCAGAGGTTAAAAACCTCCTCAAATAGTGGAGGTCAAAAACCTCCCCAAATAAACTGTTGCGAATTTATAGGTACCAGAGGTTTTCCAAAACCTCCACAAAATGTTTCTAGCAGTCGTAACTGTAGCGGTTTTTGAGACCTCCGCTATTTATATTGTGGAGGTTAAAAACCTCCGCTAATCGCATAAAAAACCTCCACTAAATACAAAATATGTTGTAGTGTAAGCATTAAAGCGAAATAGGTTCATACAAGCATAGTGTAAATAAAGTTAAAAAATATTACAAAGCCAATAAAAATTAACAAGTTTAGTAACTAAATTCATCAAATAACAACTAGCAATAATTCCCAAATGGCAACCCTCAGACTTTGGCTCGTCACTATCATCGTCAAGATCCATGTAGTACAATCAGTTAGATCATCTTCTAAGTTCAACTTGGACTTGTTCATTCTTAGTGTCAAGGGCATCCATCCTTGTAGTGATGTAGCCTCAAAGCGATGGATGGGGATGACTCGACATGGAATGTGGAGGGCTGGGGTGTAGGAGGGTCAGCAGAAGAATTTTCCATAGGAGCCGCTTTTTGATTACTTAGATGCATGTAAAGCATATCATTAGGATCTCTAAAGAATCTCATCTTGTGGATCGCACCAACATCAATCTTGTTATCCCTAGCATCTAGGTCGATCTTGGACTCCCCAGAAGTGGAAACACCAAAAATTTTAAGTATGATAGTGATGATTATATCCAAAGGTAAGAGGCTCTGAGTATCTTTAAAACATCACATGTATTGCAATAATATCAAAGTCCAATTTATCAAAATGTTATGCTTAAAAGCATACATAAGTTGTAATTCCATATCGCTAATTTGTGAATGACTTGAATATTTTGAAACTAAAGCAAAGCTTGTAACGTAATGGAGAAAAAAATCTTCTAGATTGAGATTCTCAACATAAAGGATATATGTACTCGTAATATTTTCACCTAAAGCCATTTTCTTATGCATTTTTATTTCTCTCTTACAAAATCTACACATAGAGTAATAGAATTCTTTTCTATCATACGCCTCCTAATCTCATTGAATTCAAAAACCCACTAAGACACATGTACATGGTATATTACGGTACATGAAACTGAAAGTCATCAAGTCTAAGACTATATCTTTTCCCTTGACTAACGAACACAACTTATTTCTCCCTAAGTTCAGGTTGCAGTAGAATACCACACAAGTTTACGATACTAGGCACAATGTTCTTCACAGAAAGCAAATAAATTTTGTTGCCTAAGGAGGGTGGGGAAATAGAAATCATGAGACTCAATAGAGCGAAGCTTACCATATTTAGGACCAAATATTGGTCTCTGTAGAAAATGTTTTGTGAAAACAAAGCGTTGCTCATTCGTTGCAAGAAGTCGCGCCAAATCCACTAGATTAACCTCTAAATAAGTTTGTTGCTTCCTCATATGAGAAGCATTGGTGCGTTGCTTCTTGGTTCTTGATGAAGAAGCCATGAAATTGAGGTTTTGAAATTTTAGGTTTTTGAGATTTGGGGCATTTTGATTGAAGAGTCTAAAATCGAAATAGAAGGTTGCAATGAGTTTAGAAAATGTAAATGTGATAAGAATCAACACAAATTTCAATCAAAATGAGTAAGAAATGAAGTTTTTGGAAATGGAGGGGTGACCACGGTTCGGAGTTGTGTTTCATGTTTAAATCTTTCAAGGCACATGCTTAAAAACAAAGGGGGAGCATACACGATAGGGAAACATACTCAAGTCACTTGCCAAATCATATCAAGTATGCAAAATTCAAAAACCCATCCTTTCAATATGATGTAACAAGAGACAAATGCTAAACACAATCTTTGAACTTTTACTACTTAGTTGCAAGAGACGAATGCCAAATTCGATTCCATGTTATCTTTGTACAAAGTTTGAGAGAAATAATTTTCACTTTGATATGAGTTGAAACAATTTTGCCTCTCTTACTTGATTAACAAATAGATTACATTATGAAAACATTTCACTATCACAATTTGCTACTTGCATGAAGTATACTAGAGTATCCTATGTTTTCTAGAAACCATCATTTCGGTTTTGTGCTCTAAGTAGTGTTATAAGATGAAAAGTGATATCACCTTGATAGAACTACCTTTCGGGAGAACTCTGAATTTTATGAAATCAATTACATTATTTGGGTCTTAGCTTTTACTTTTATTTTGGGACAAACAAAGTTCTAAGTTGGGAAGAGTTGTTAGGTATAAAAATTACCTTAATTCATAAGGTTAATTTAACACATTTTAATTTTACATACTAACTTTATGCATTCATAATAGGAAATTTGATAAATTATTGCACTAATCCTTTAAAATGAAGTTTCTATGACATTTTTAGACCTTAAAAGAGTAAAACAAGCAAGGATTGATGCCAAATAGCAAAAAGCAAGCAAGGCCACAAATCCGCTTTACATGTGCACAACGTAACAATGGAGCTCAATGCAAGCCGCACTGAGCATGGAAGGTGCCCTAAGCGTAGCTTGCACAGGTGAAGCATCGGACCAGACGAAAAGGTTGCACTCAGCACACCGCCTCTATGCCCAATACAAGAACAAAAACTCAGAATGTTCAAAGGGAATAAAAACCAAAGGAAGGATTCAATTTTTAGTCCAACTATGTTTTGGTAAATTTGAAGATGTTTTCTATTTCCCTTAGTTTATATGATAGTTTATGTTGAAAACGAGATGTAAAGGTGAGGGAGTATGAGTGATGAGATTAATGTAAGTTCATATAGGAGGTATCATTTCTCCATGAATTATAATTTTTTGAATCGTTCTTTATATTAGTTTTATGTGAAAATGCTTAGCTAGTTTACTACCTTAGTAGGATTCATTGCAATATTCATTTGACATAATGTTTGAAACTGATTTATGTATAATTTGAAGTATTAATTACTATGAATTAATTTGTAGCGCTTAATGTTTATTTTGTGAATGCCGATTTGCTAAGTAAGATTTTGGAAATAAATTAATGAAAAAATTCTGGTTCAATAGTCTAAAACATGTAATTCATCCTTTTTGTATAGTGCTAGACTTAGTTTTATGTTTAATTATCACATGTGTGTTTGTGTACATATGATTTTTGATATAGATTCATATAAACATTGAATAACTCTCAAACTTGCAGGCATAGACAACTAGACATAAATTCATGAAAGATCTAATAAGACATTATCTTTTAGTGGTAACGAGGTTCATCATGGTGTAAGATCCATTCTTGAATTACTTGTTTGATTAGTTCTGAAGTTCTAGATCATTTTTAATTTCAATACCAATTTATCGACTAGCAATGTTCATAATGTTGCCCCTACTATAAAGCTAACCCAAATCCATACCATTGTGAGACATATAGGCTAAAAAGGACATGATCGCATCATCTATAATGATGACAAACCTCCCTTAACGTGTAGACCACAATACCCTATAAATATAAATAGGTAAAGTCATACATAAAGTGATGACGTGTATTCTCACTCTACTCTTTAACATAAACTTATAAGTATTGACTTGAATTCAAAATCTATTTTCAAATTCATACCCAAAATGCTCCAAGACCGACAATTACCAATTACACAGACTGACCAGATGTGGACAACCTTCTTGAACATAGAAGAACAATTATATTTATCTATTTATAGATTATATGTGACAATACATTATCTATTTTCTATTTATCAAAAACCAGTCAATATTTGGGCTATAACAATCATGATCTTTCTCCTAATTATGGGAGGACCTTGGAGTTAATTTTTCACAACTTGTCATGTGTTTTCTGATGAAAAATCAAAGTCGGAAACATATTTCAAGTTATTTGTAAAAAGTAATAAAACCATAGATAAAATAGTATTAACGTATAAGTATATAGGAAGTGATTCAGATAAGAATATTTATTTGTGAAAATGAGAACAATTAATGTAAATCATTGTATCTTATTTGAATAATTAATATTAAAAAATAAATGCACATAGTTTTTTTAATTAATTATGTAACCAATAACCAGTGTTGTGAAACCCGAGCCGGACGTCAAACCGGCAGAGGTCCCATATTAGGTTTAACCGGTTTAAACGGTTAAACCGTCCGGTTTGACCGGGTGATTTCGTACATAATTAATAATTTTTATTTATAAATATACAGTTATATAAATGTAGAACTTTATATAATTAATAATTATGTATAATTATATTGAAATAATACCTCTTTATCTTTTTTGGACCGTAATAAAACAAAATATTAGAACATTGTCCCATTTTTTTTATTTTTAAGTGAGTCGTCCGGTTTACTTCCCAGGTTTAACATGGGTCGGACCGGATTTTTTCCGGTTCAAAGCGGTCCAACTCTCATTCGGTTAAGACGGCAATCTAGAGTCGTTTTCAAGTCCGGTCAGCGGTCAGACCGGTCGGACCGTCCGGTCCGATTCGGTTCTAACAACACTGCCAATAACTAACTTTTAATTCTGATCATCCATATATAGTTGTAAAACTAATATATATATGAAGTGACTTAACTGAAAATAGTCATTATATAAAAATTTTATAAACAACAAATGAGTTTTACAACCTATGAATTAAAAGTTAGTTATGATTAAATGATTGATCATTTCTTTTAATCTTAACCAATCTTAATTATTTAAATAAGATTCAATAATTCATATAGGTTATTTGGCTTCCTATATATATATATAGAAAAGGAAATAAGATATCATTTCATAGGATTCCCTGTAGGTTAGTTGGCTTTCTAAAATTGTCTAATGGTAAATAGTCAGAAAATGCTTATTCCTGTATATAGGAGGAAGTCCACGTGGAGGCATATCCTATTTGTTTAAATTTAACAAAATATAATATTACCCACAGATAATGTCAATGAAAGAACATGTCTCCATTTGAATATGTTCTTCTAGCACTTTCTTATGCAAAACTAGATTTTGTTTTCTTAAAGTATATATGCTGCCACAGACATTAGTGTTCTCTTTATTTTACAGAGTTGGACTTTACAGTAATATATGTGTGGACTGATAAACCCTGATAATATAAAGTTAAATGCAATAGGTTATCTTTAATCTATATCTTAATATATTTTGTTCGCAATGATTAATTATTTTTTGTGCTACTAAAAGTACATTTTTACCTTTTGGATAAGAAATTAATCTCTTTCAGAGTTCATGACTGTCCTTCCCTACACGTGTTCCCCTATGAATTATATCATTGATCTTTTGATGAAGAGATGATTAGTTATAAATATAGTTATGTAATATATAAAAAAGCTATATTTATAATTATATTCTTATATTCCAAGATGTCGAAATTATATTTGACTCTTGGAGACCAAATTTATTATTACCAGATGAAGATTTTACATTTTGACGTGGCTACCAACTTGTATTTTTAAATTTTTCGACGAGCATATATCTATAGAGAGAGAGAGATAAATTTTGAAAAAAAATAGATTTTGGAATTTTTTAATAAAAATTACCTAAGTCTTGAGTTGATTAATATTAAAAGAAATGGTAATAGCTGTCATTTTACCTTTTTATTCACCTTATAGGACTTGTGTAATTAATGATGTAAGATATGTAATGAAAATTTAGAAAAGAAAAAGAATAAAAATGATATAGATAACAATTACCTTCAAATTTTTACTTGCACTTATAATTATGGAATCACTGGTGTACTACTTATTTAGTTATAAATAAAATATATTCATAACATATGTAAAAAATACAATTTAATGTATGAACAGAAGTTAGGTTGGATATTCAGGTTAGGGTTTAAGGATATTAAAGTTAGTGGGACTAGTGGCACACATCTCAGTTGAGAGAGTAATACATAAGCATCATGTGGGCCTGTGATTGAATAATTGAATGAAATGAGGAGAGAAACAAAAGAACATAGAGAAAATAAAGCAACTTCGTTGTTACTGTTTCCACTTGAGGATAACATGCTCCACAACTATAGCCTAGTCCCACTTCCATTATTGGAATGTTAGTTTTTGAATTTGCTTCATAGTCCCCACCATTGGTCTCATAAGTGAGGATTTGACTGATGGATAGGGACGTTCCAGTATTTTGAGGTTGCACTTGTTGGGAACTTTTATATGCTGTCTTGTGAGGTCCTTTCGTTTGTTTTTTTGGAACGACAAAGAATTCATGGTCTTATCATATAGGGTGAATTAACATGAAAAACTACTTTTTTATATAATTACATGTATTATTCATGGGAAGTAACTTTGTTGGACTTGGGAGAGATTTCTCTACATGCAAGACTCAAACTTTAATATTGCTTACTTAAAATACCTTACATTGTTTTTAACTACTAAATTAATTTTAAGATATAATAAGATGTGACATCAGTTTGTATGAGTTACCTCAAATAAGCACATGAATGTGTAAGAGTTTATGTAGTTTTTTGTACTATTAAGGGTTTCTCATTACGATGAATTGTTGCAGTTTAATCATATTTTTCTAATTGTTAAAAATTGGAATTAGTTAAATAATTAGTAGATAAAGATTTTTCACCAATAATGATCCTTCACTACTTGAGTAGGATGGCCTCTGGTAAAGGACATTTGTGATTCAAATAAAGTAAAGTGTATTAACAATGCTCAAATGGGAAAGGAAAATATATCATCATCTTCCAAAAATAAAAAACATAATGATGTTGTTTGCGTTAAAGTATGAGTTCCATGTCAATTGATTATGAGTTAAGAGTGATTTATAATAACATGGATAATTTTCCCCATATGACCCGTCTTGTGTGATAGAGTTAAGTCCAGTTATTCAAGGCTAACGTTACAACATTAAGATGGATCATTGTTGGGCATGTGGGGTAATTAAAACATGAAGTATTATGTTAGTAATATAATAAGTCAAGAGTCATTTATAATAAGCAATTCTCCCGTTGAGTTAGATTTTGTGTGAAGTTGAGCTCAATTAATATGATAGTTTGCAATTTCAATTATACACTATGAAATAATCAATTAATATTTTTTATTATTTGTATTTCAATTAACGTCAGTGAGGAGTATAAAAAAAAGTTAAAAATCATTTTCACGTCTTTTGTATTTGTACCTAATTTATACCTTTTTGGACGATGGATATCTTATTCCGGTATTGAGCATCACAGTCTGAACTTTAATAGAGGTGATATACAATGGAAGTAGATCATGATTAAAGGGAAGGAGGTAAGAATGAATAGGGGATGAGACTCATATTGTTTCTAAATAGATTAAAATAGAACTTAAAGTGCATAAATATTAGATTATCTAATATCATAGGGACTAAATTGGAGATTGTGGCCAAAAGAAGGTCAATAGTCAACTTAGTTTGGCTGACAATGCACAATTATTGAATTTAGATCTTCTCCAATAGTGAATATCCGATGTAAAATGAAATTATGACACATATCGAATATTTATTTTTAACGAGCGTGATTTTTAATTATTTTTTAAAAAAAAAATCTAAAATTTAAAAAAAAAATCTCTCTCTCCTTATTTTTCCGAAGGCAATAATCAAGCACGTTAAAAGAATTTGCGAAGACTTCCGATTTGCAAAATCAGCAAACAGCAATCATACTCCTTTTTGTAAACAAAGCTTATTGGGACAATCACACATCCAAAAATAATTAATATTTTCCTCATAAAATAAAAGAATATTATTAATTATATCAAAAAGACACATTTACATGATTCTATTATTCAACATTTGTACCATATACCAAATTCTATTATTTAACATATATCAAATTCTGCATGATATATACCAAAGTGTGTACTAGTTATTTAAATTATGGATTATATCACATGTGATGCAGGTACAATATTGCGATTGTAATATGTCTTCAATGAGAAAGCTGACACATTGTGGGTTGAATGGGTTAACATATTTACGTCAAAGGACAAAGCTTCTGGTACTATTCATCACCTCAAAATGTGCGTTGGTATTTGAAGAAAATTGTAAGTACTAGTCTCCTAGAGATAATTTAGGTGCAGGTTTTCAAGGTAACAGTTTCTTACACATTTTAATTTAAAAACATATAAAAATTTGACTATTAAAAATTTACTTTTGTCACGTGTTATAATTTGTATTACTCTCTCTAGTACTAGAAACTAACTATATCCATGAAAATAAGAGAAAATTTTGCATGAAGACACATATAACACGTCACATTTAGATACTAGTGCATTTATGTTTGTTGGTACTATCACTTATAATTAAATTTTAATTAAAACTGAACTTTTAATGTGCTGGTAAGATTTAATTAGTTGTCTCTATATAGGATGAGGATCACATGTCCCCATTAATGTCTCACTTGGTGTACCAAGCCAATCACCAAACCTCATTCATTTAAAAAAAATATTATAAAAACAGAAATTAATATTTTAATATTATTTTATGAAATTTAATTAATCTGGAACAAGGGGACGCAAAAACTATGGGACAGGTGATTTTTATCCCTCCATATACATACGTCTTCATGCAAGTCTTTCTCTCCATTTAATTCAACCTATATCAGCTTCTAGGCGATACCAATAATGAAGCATGATCTAAAGAGTTTGTTGACAAAGGTAACTCGGTTAGATTCAATTTTAATATTTAAGATTTTGATTCAAACTAGAGTTTTCAATTGTAGACCACATCACATGATGTGACCATAATATTATGGTTGTAGTTACCGCTGCAACTTCATCATAGTGTAATTGCAGTGTGACACTGAATCATAATGATGTGATTGTAACAGGTCGCAACGCAACTGCATTAGATCGCATTTAGACATCATTAGGCCACAACACAACTGTACCAGACCATATCAGTCTGCATCGATATAAAAAAAAAGTTACTCACAAAACAATTTACACCACAATAGCCGCAATGATCGCGACCGCAATAACCACGACGACAATTGCAACTGCAACTACAATTTAAAATACTCACTCCAACCTATGCTCACAAACCCAGAAATGTAATACCCCAGTTTTGACACGTGACATCCCAAGCCCATCAATATATTGGGTGTGCCACTCATTAAGCTTAAATACCCCCTGCAGTATTTTATTCCCCTCCAATCGGAGTCTTTCGCGACTCGAACCCATGACCTGACGAATAAATAGTCAATATACCATTAAGCTACATGTCAGAACTGGGGTGTTACAAGAAACACACTTACACTTATTCATCCAATGTAGCTGATCTAGAGAATTCCTAATTTTAGTTATAAGTTGGACAGGATATGATCAGTTCAACTTGAACGTGGTTACCTAATGCAATACACAGTTACACAATCTAGTGAAAAACTATGTTCTATATGCATGCATAATTAAAGCTACATATTGTAAGTTTTGTCATGTAAATCATGTGTAAGTGGATCTTACGAATTTATTATTTTCATATAATAAGAATGGTTATAGATTACTAACGTCTATCCACAGCAATTGGTCATCTTATAGATATTGTGTTGTTCTTCCTCAACGGAGAAACACTTCTATCTCTTTCTCATTCTTTTTATGCTCTTCCTTAATTGATGGCCAATAGAGACAACCTTTCTCAAAAGAGATAGTGACTATGTTTCAAGTTCTTTTCTGATAACTATAGTGTTTCCATCAAACATAATATATAGACTCTTTCCCAAGAGTCTTAGCATTTCATTCACAACTCCTCATTCAAGAGTTACACCACTCAAAACTAAATAGTATATTCTTTCATGTAACATGAGGCATTCTCTTACATTCTCCTACTTGGATTATATGACAATACAATTCTTGATTTTATAAACATCAAACATAATGTGTATAATCAGAATATGTTCCCTATATTCATTACATTGCAAGTCATGATTAAGAACGAGAACTAATAAGATCATGACAATTGTTTATCATTTGTTCGACATAGTGTAAGACTGAGATGACAACTAAGAGGGGGTGAATAAGTTGTTTTAAATCTATGATAGATTTTTCTGCAAATTTCAGAGTTAGTAGCAGCGAAAAAGTTGTGCAAAAAAATTTCAAGTAAATTTAAGGAGATAAGGGAGAATAGAGTACTTAGAGAGTTTTACACTAGTTCGCCTTCTTGTCCACCAAATGTTACATCTACTACTCTTGCATCAGAAGAGATTTCTTCACTAGATATTAAGAGTAGTAATTAAAAATTCTCTCTCCAAGACTTCCTTGTATCTTACTCACTCTCTAATACATATGTTACTCTTTGGGGGAAAAAAATTCAAGTGAATTTATCCCCTTTCTTATCACACCCTTGTGATAGAAAGTATTTCAACAAATTGAATGAAGAAAACTTTAACAATGCTAAGGATTGCCTTTACAAGATTTGAACATTATAATCTCTTGCAATTAGGTAACTCTTTATACAGTTAGTTATAATGTCCAGAAGGTTTGAAAATATTTGAAACCACACTTAAAGTAAAACCAGAAAAATTAATCTGAAAGTTAAGAACAAGTTGCAGAAAATGGAGAAAAAGTGTTTCAGAAATTTTCAGATTGCGTATGTGAGTTGTATGTTTGAATTATGAGTTTCAATGCCTATAAATAGGCTTTCCAATCAGCCATAACACCTCTATAAAAATGTAGGAGTCGATTGGAATGAAACCATTACGTTTGGGTTGAAAGTTGTTCAGTTTGAATATAACAATCTCGTGTAACAACTCTTAGTAATCGATTACATCGATTACAACATCGATATAACCGATTATCCAAACATTCTGTCCAACTAAGTATCGATTACCATACTGTGTAATCAGTTACTGTCATATATTGTAACAGTGTAATCAGTTACTGAAAGGGAGTAATCAATTACCATGTTCAGTTTTTGTTGGGTAACTCGTTTCTCACTCATGTAACCTGTTACTTAGTTCTGGTAACCTGTTACTTAGTCACAGTAACCTGTTACTTAGATCCAGTAACCTGTTATATAGTATTTTGAAAAAAAATTTCATTTATACTTGTAGTTTTCCATTTTATTTTGAAATATGTTTTAGCATTACTACTAATTGTGTATTATAGAGTATAAGGATGGAAGTACTTATAGACTGAGACTCTAAATTCCTTGAAGTTTTATCTTCATTGTCTTCATAAGTATTCTTCCTTTTCTTCTTTATGTGATGTTGGTGTCTTTATCAAAATTGTGTCAAGGTCAGGACCAAGATCTTCTTCATACATATTCCCTTCCATGTATAACTATATTAGTCTTCTTCCTAACATGACAAATTAATTGGGATCACATAAAATATCTAATTGTCATTTAAAAAGAAAATTTTATTTTCAACATTAGCATTCTCATATATGTACATAAGTATGAAAATAAAACACTAAGAATTTATTAATAACGATAATGTTCAACATTCACTAGCAGACATAATGCCAATTTTTAGCATGACTAGTAAATATTTTAAACAATAACCCTTTCGTTAAAGGGTCTACGGTCATAAGGTATAGTACTACTATGCTCAATTGTCACTCTAAGTTTCTGAACTTTTTCTTTAAAGACAAATTACTTTAACTCCATATATTTATCAAATTTGGAGTACTTGTCATTCTTAGAAAAGAAGACTCCTGCAGAATTATCACAATAAATTTTCAGTGGCTTAATAATACTGTCAACTACCCCAAGTCCTGAAATAAAATTTTGTAGCCACTTAGCTTGAACCATGGCATCAAAGCCTGCCACAAATATAGCTCCCATAGTCGTTGCATCAATGACAATCAGTTTTGCACTCTTCCGTTAGATAGCTCGTCCAGCTAATAAATATATGTAACTGGAAGTAGACTTTATTATGTTTATGTGTCCAACAAAGTCTGAATCTTAATGTCCAATCACTTCAAGATGATTCCATATCCTAAAAATAAGCATGTGATCCCTTCTACCTGGCAAATATCTCAGAACTTTATTTGTAACTTTCTAATGTTCTACACCAAGATTACTCTAATATCTTTCTAACATTCCAATTGCAAAACTAATATATGGTCGCATACAAGTATGAGCATACATTAAACTCCCATCTATAGATGTATAAGGAATTTCTTCCATTTCCTTTGGTTCCAAAACATTCTTTGGACATTGCATGATACTAAACTTGTCTCATTTGTGAATTGGAACAGGAGATGCTAAACATTTATTCATTCTGGACCTCTCTAATTTTTTTTAATATATGCTCTCTAAGACAAGCATAAAAATCCTTATGATCTATCACGGAATATTTATATTCCAATAACATAGTTTGCCTCACCCATATCTTTCATTTCAAAATTTCTAAGGAGAAATATATTACTCATTTAAAAGACGGAAATCTTTAGTTGCAAGTCAGATGTCATCAACATATATAACCAAGAAGATAAACTTACTCTCACGACCTTTAGATATATACATCAATCAACAATATTTTCCTTATTTCCAAAGGATACAATAGTATCATTAGACTTAAGATACCACTGCCACAAAGCTTGTATTTATTTCTTAAGTTTACACACCATGTGTTCTTTTCCTTTTTCTATGAATCTCATTGGTTGATCCATATAGATATTTTTTCCTAAACCCTTATTTAGAAAGACAGTATTCATATCCATTTGATGTAACTCCATATTATAATGAGCCACCAATGCCATGATAATCCTGAGAGAGTCTTTCCTAGAAACTTGTGAAAATGTATCTTTATGGTCAATGTCATCTTTTTTAGCATAGCCCTTTGCAACAAGTCTGGTCTTATAATGTTCTAAGTTACCATAAAAGCCACATTTGGTTTTGAAAACTCACTTACACCCAAATGTTTTTCAATATTCTGGCAATTCAACATGGTCTCAAACTTCATTTTGTTTCATAGATTGTAACTCATCTTTCCTGGCATTTAACCATTTATAGGCATTATCACTATTCATGGCCTGTGAAAACATAATTGAGTCATTCCCAATTCTTATGTCACCTTCTGACTCTTATAACAAAACCACATAATTATCTGGAATAGAAAATCGTCTTTCTCTTTGAGATCTTAATATTATTTCTGGGGGATATTCCACTACAGATTCATAAACTTCATTGTAAGTAATGGAATTATTTTGTTGTTCTCCTTCATTACTAATCATTTCAATAACTTAAGCAACAATATTATTAGAGACACAAATAAATAGAACTTGCACCCTCATTTCTTGAATTTCCACTTTGTGTGGTGTTTCACTCCACTAACTTCTCCATTCTCAATGAACCTAGCATTCCCAGTTTCAACAATCCTTGTAGTATGGTTTGGACAGTAAAATCTATACCCATTTGATTTTTGTAGATAACCAATGAAATAACCACTGATTGTTCTTGCATCCAATCTCTTTTCTTATAGGTTATAAATTCTAATTTCCACCGAGCATCCCCAAACATGTAGATGTCTCAAACTATGTATCCTTCATGTCCATGTTTCAAAAGTAGTCTTTGGAACTACCATACTAGGAACCCTATTTAATAAATATATGGTAGTCTTTAAATCATAAGTCCATAATGAAATGAGTAAAGATGACAGACTCAACATACACCTAACCATATTCACCAATATTCAATTATGTCTTTCTGATAACCATTTTAATTTGGTGTACCTGTCATTGTGTATTGTGCACATATGCCACGATTTTCAAGGAATTTAGCAAATGGACTGAGATGTCCCCTTCCATCATATCTTCTATAATATTCACCACCTCGATCATACCTAACAATTTTCACTTTTTTATCTAATTGCCTTTCAAATTCAATAATATAAATCTCTAAGGCGTTTTATGGCTTGAGATTTATCAAAGAATAAATAGATATTATCATAATGCAAAAAATTATCAATGAAGGTAATGAAGTATTTTTCCTTAATGAAGAATTAATATAAAAAATCCTACAAATACATGTGTGTATTATTTATAGAAGCTTAATGTTTCTTGAAGCTCCTTTCTTTATGTGTTTTATTTGTTAACCATTAATACAATCCACCCATATATTTAGATCAATACAATACAAATTCGGGAGGATTCCATTCCTTACTAATTATGTCATTCTTTCTTTGAAAATATGTCCTAAACACTTATGCCACAAGTAAACAAAATGTTCATCAATTAAGTCACACTTAATTCCAACATTAAAAAGCAAGGGTATTTCAAAAATAGGTATGTTTATACAAACTGAAACATTACTTACCAACCAAATAGGTACGTTTATACAAACAGAAACATTAATTAGTACAATCCATCACATAATATACAATTACCAACCAAATATGTATGTTTATACAAACTGAAACATTCATTACCAAATTTAAAAGAGTATCTAGTAACATCAAGCTTAGATATAGAAACAAAATTCCAACAAATATTAGGTACATAAATGATTTGAAATAAAGCTAAATGATGTACAATGTCAATGATCAATGGATAAGTCCCGACAACTTCCAGTGGAACTTTCACTCTATTTCTCATAAAAACAATTTTTTCATTTGGTCTTGTAGTTCAAGTCATAATGAATGTCTGCATAGTATTAGAAACATGAGCCGTAGATCCAAAGGCAATCCACCATGTATTATAAGGAACTTATGCTAATTTGATTCAAAACATACATAAACATTTGACTTATCTTTCTTTTCAAATCAACTTTTGTGTTTTGGACAATCCTTTTGGAAATGTCCAGTCTTTCTACAGAAATGACATAAGTTGTCATGTCTTTCCTTCTTATGGATTTGAGAAAATCTATAAGAGTCTTTTCCCTTTCTTGTCATGTTTCTTACTCACTTTCTTTCTAGCTCCTTGATGATTAACATAATTGATGGAATGATTTCCTTGAATCTTCATTCTAGATTCCTCTTGAACTACCATACTATGCAATTCATGCATACTCCATTTATATTTCATGGTATTATAGTTCATTTGGAAAGAACCATATTCATAGGGTAATGAATTTAATATAAATTGCACAAGAAAGTTTTCATCCACATCCATTCTCAATGTCTTAAGTCTCACTACAATATTGCTCACTTCAATGACGTGTTCATACATAGTACAAGAACCATCAAATTTCATCATAGTCAATATACTCATTAGTATTCCAACAAGAAACTTGTCAGCTGTTTGGGAGCACTTTTTAACAAACTTCAACATTTCTTTAGCAATTTCAATTTTAGGAGGAACAGACTCAATGTTTCTAGCAATACTCATCCACATATACATTAGACTCAATATGTTTGATATTTCCTAATTCTTATAATGAACTTTATGTTCCTTAGAGTTTATACTAGTAATAGCACTTGGCTTATCTTCTCTAAGAGACAAATCCAAATCCAATACCCCAAGGTAAAATTGGATTTATTCACTCCATCCAGAGAAGTTAAGTCCATTGAAAGTTGAAACATATGAGAATTGTGAATGTATAGGAATAGATACCACAATCAATAAAATTAAACAAAAACATTAAAGCTTTGAGTTACATAGTGACATGCTAAATTAATTCAAAATACTTCATATGTACATATTTGTGTTCACATTTGAGTAATCCATCAATATATCATACTACACATTATGATATTAAAAGAAGTTCACATAATTTGGCGATGATAAATGCATTTATTAGACCCATTACTTTCTTTGGATATATAAATATAACTAATGATGTATTTACGCTACAAACATTCATTCTCATTGTAGAATCAAAAATTATTATATGATTTATAGAATCCAAATAATGAGTAAATGAATTATGCTCACCCAATTTGGAATTAAATAAGTATAAAGATTTGACAATTTTGGTGATTAAAAAAACTATTATATAATAATTTCAAACATCTAGCAAGTCATATTATTACACATACATGTGACTCTCAATCTTGCACATAAATTATAAAGTCACATACATATTAATGAAATTAATTGCTTCAATAGTTCAAATGAAACTGTAACTTATTTATATATATATATATATATATATATATATATATATATATGTTTATGTTCACTGTTATTATAAGGAAATGTGGCTCTCGCGTTTTTTCTTATCTTGCAAGTTTCACTACCCATTTCTTGATAATTAAGACTAGTCATATATGTTACTTAACAATGAAGAGTGACTCGTATAATTGGAGCACCACCTAGAGTCTTTCCATTAGTGCTAAGAATGAATATTTTATTCATTCCATTATAATGCTTTTGCCTATAAAAGGCACTGCTATTATTGTGTTTATGTATCACAAATTTGTTAACATTTCACTTAAGATTCACATATAATTACTGAGTTTATTATGGTGAGAATTATTGTTCTATTTGAGAGCATATTTATGAGAGAAAATATTATTCTTTATCCTTATTAATATATAAGGATGTGTTGGATTCTCCCTTTTATATAGTGGAACTTTGTTCGTGAGAGTCTGTAGTTTTTTACCTCTCCTAATGAGATGATTGTTTCCATGTTAAATCTTGTATTCATTTATCTTGCAACTTTACATGATTCTTTTTAGTTCCCAATTGATCTGATCATGTGCTTGCGCATACGCTCTATTCCTAAAAAGTGACATCAGGATTCTTATTCGGTTGAGAATTTCAAAATGTCTAAAAAATTGAAATTGAGAAGTTCAATGGCAGGATTAGCGTTTCTATTTAGCGAGTCGAAACGTGGGTCATTTTTATCTAGAGCAGATTCAAAAAACTTTATATTGGAAGTCAAAGAAACCAACATCAATGAATAACTGTCAATGAAACGAGTTGGATGAAAATGTGCTTTCATTAATCCAACTTTGCTTGTTCAAGGAGGTTCTCCGTGAAGTTTCTAATCTGTGAAACTAAGACGACAACTAGGAGGGGGCTGCATTAGTTGATGGGGGAAATCTTCAATTTGTCTGCGGTGTTTTAGAATGTAAAAGTAGTAGAATATTGTTGCAGAAATTTAAACAGGTTAAACTCAAAATGTAAACACAAGAAGAGGGTAGAAGAATAGTAAACAAATAATTTTATATTGGTTCACTTTCTTGGCCACCAAAGGTTACATCTAGTACTCTTGCCACACATGAGATTTTTCCACTAAATACTTTGAGTTGCAATTACAATTTCTCCCATGAGACCCTTGTACATTACACACTCACAAATATCTCACCTTCGGAAAACAACCTTTCCAAGTAAACTCTTCCCCTTACCATGACACCTTTTTTATGACAAGTTTACAATGAGATGAAGAATGATAATAATGGCTAGACTACATTCACAAGATATGACAATATTATAACTTTCAATCCTTTGACTCTTAAAATACATAGTAAACAAATGTTCTTGAAAAGTATTTAAGAAAACTTCAAGAACTTGCACTTTAATAACTTCAGAAAACTACTGAAAATTTAGAACAAAACTTGAATGCAAGTGCCAAGAATTATTTACAAAAGATATGAAAATTCTAAACAAAGTTTTCGAGTCTTGTGTATATTGTGTGTCTTCAAATGGGTGTTTCAAGCCCTTTAAATAGGCTTCCAATCAGCCATGGTATCCTTCCAAAGGTTGGAACACGATTGGAGTGAAACCCACTGTTTTTGAATGAAAACATTTCATTTTAATTTTGAAAATCTGGTTTAACATTATAGTGTAATCGGTTACATCATTGACGTAATTGATTACCTAAAGCTTTTGTCTTTCAAAATAATCGGTTACTACATTTGGGTAATCGGTTACAATATGACAGATACTTTTAAAAACTCTTTTCTTAGTCAGGTAACCTGTTACGTAATCTCATTAACCTGTTACCAACTGTCACACAGTACTTGTAACATGTTACTCTGATCAAGTAACTCATTACTTGGCATATAAAATATTTTTCTAAGAGTTTTCAATTATTCTCAAAAATAATTTTAACTTTCTCTCAACATTGTTACTAACTATACTTTAATTATAAGGATAGAAGCACCTAAGAAGACTTAGTCTATGAATATTCCTTGAAGCTTGATCATCTTGTCTTCATAGTCTTCTTCCTTTTTCCTCTTTTTGTGATCTTGGGTGTCTTCATCAAAACCTCGCCAAAGTTAGGAGCAAGATCTTCTTCACAATCTCCCCCTTTTTAATGATAACAACCCAATATCATTTGAAAGTTGATTTTTATGATCTAGTATACTTCATAAGATATGTCTTTGAAGATCTTGAGTATACTCCCCCTATCTTGTAGATTTTCATTTGTGTTTATGTATGTGCCTGAAATAGTTATAAATACATAACCCAACTTTTCTCCCCCTTTTGACTTCATCAAAAAGAAGGAAAATTGAAGTTTCCAACATAACATATACATGTATACATATAAAAAGGGTAACAAGATATAGGTATGACTTTATAAAAAGACAATGTTAGAATCTATCTTGATCATGCATAATAATTGATAATGCTTTATAAAATGGATAAAACACTGTAAATACCATATCATTTAATATAAAATTTAGCAACATCCACATATCAAATAGCAAAATAAAAACAGATAATTTATGTCAAGTAAATTTAAGGAGTTAAGGGAGAAAAGAATACTCAGATATCTTATATTGGTTCACCTTCTTCTCCACCGAAGGCTACGTTCAGTACTCTTGCAGCACAAGAGATTTCTTCAATAGATATTAAGAGTAGCAATTACAAATTCTCACCCTGAAATTTCCTTGTACCTTACTCACTCTCTAATACCTATATCACTCTTGGGAGAAAAACCTTTCCAAGTGACTTTATCCATTTTCTTATCACACCCTTGTGATAGAAAGTACTTCAACAATATGAAGAAAACTTTAACTATGACAAGGATTGCCTTTACAAGATTTGAAACTATGAACTCTTGCCACCCAATAAATCGTTATAAACTTTAGTACTAATTCTCAGAAATTTTGAATGACTTTGAAAGACCACACTTGAAGCCACTTCAGAAAATATAATCTGAAAGTTAAGAACAAGTTGCAAGAAGTGCAGAGCAAGTATTTCAGAAAAATGTAGATTGTATATATGAGTTGTGCGTTATGAATTATGAGTTTCAATGCCTTTAAATAGGCTTTCCTATCAGTCATAACACCTCTATGAAAAGGTAGGATTCGATTAGAATGAAACCATTCGTTTGGGGTGAAAGCTGTGTAGTTTGAATATGAAAACTGGTGCAACAAATCTCAGTAATCAATTACCTAATCGATGTAATCGATTATCCAAACAGTCTTTCCAACTGAATAATTGACTTTCACATGCTGTAATCGATTACTCACAGGTTGTAATCGATTACACAAATGTTTTGTCCAATAGAATAAATTGTTTACGTATTGTGTAATCGGTTACTCAAAAGGTATAATCGAATAACCTGTTCAATTTTTGTTGGATAACTTGTTTCTCACTCATGTAACATGTTACTTAGTTCTGGTAACCTATTATTTTGTGACAATAACTTGTTACTTAGATCCAGTAACCTGTTACACAGTATTTTTAAAATTGGTTTCATTTATACTTGTGGTTTTCAATTTTCTTTTAAAATACTTTTGAGCATCACTGCTATTTGTATGTAATAGAGTATACGGATAGAAGTACCTAAAGACTTAGATTCTAAATCCTTGAAGTTTTACCTTCATTGTCTTCATAAGTATTCTTCCTTTTCTTCTTTTATGTAATGTTGGTGTCTTGATCAAAACTGTGTCAAGGTCAGGAGCAAGATCTTCTTCACATTCTGCCTTTTTTTGAAGATGACAAACCAATATCTTCTTGACAGTATAGTTTTCTGAAAGTAGCATACTTTGTGATATTATGACTTGTCTTGAGTATGCTCCCCCTATTTTGTATGCTCCCCTTTGATTTTGAGTTATGTGCTTGAAAGAACTTTACAGAAAATGCACTTCTCCCAACTTTTCTCCTCCTTTTGACTTCAACAAAAATAAGAAAAGCCAAGAGTCCAGCACAATATATATAGCATATAATATGTATATAACAAACATAAAGGTAACATAACATAGTACATAACTTAAACATTGTTCATACATTGTTCAAAAATAACCATAAAAACAACGAAAAAAACTAATGTCAACAATCATGCAACATTACAACGAGAAATCCTAGACAAAAAATGTTCTAAGACTTAGGCTCAGTGCTATCGTCATCAAGGTTCATGCTAGTGTCCTTATAAGAAAGACGTTGAAGCTGGAATTAGACTTGTTGATTCTGAGCATCCAGAGCATCCATCCGATAAGAGATGTAGCCTTGAAGAGAGAATAACTCGTCCATAATCATTTGATTTGTAGGCATTGGAGCATATGAAGAAGATTCACCATGAAACTCAGAAGGTTGATATTCAGGAAGGTTAGGAGAGACATTTGTAGTTGGATCAGCAGGTGCAGTCGGTCTATCACTTTGATGCGTATAGAGTCTATCAATGGGATCTCGAAAGAAACCCATTTTGTGGATCACATCCACATCGATATTACAATCGCGTGCATCAAGTGTGACTTTGGATTCACCAGCAGTGGATACACCAAAATGCTCAAGTATGTTGGTTATGAAGATTGCAAAAGGCAAGGGGTTGTGAGTTTCTCGTACAAACCACATAAGTCTCATTATTGTCAAAGCCCAATTGATTTCAAGGTTATGCTTAAGAGCATACATCAATTGTAATTCCATGTCATTAATTTGAGAATGATTTGAATATTTTGGAAGAATGACATAGCTAAGGAAGTAATGAAGCATACGATCTTCAAGATTGAGATTTCCTACAACAAGGATATCTATACTCTTTACAGTTTCACCTAAAGTCGGTTGCTGACACATTTTGATTTACCTTTTAGAGAATCTAAACATAGAGTAGTAGACCTATTTTCTATCATAATTATACCATTTACATGGAAGATTGAAATCTTTTATGCTATCTTGAGAAGGTTTATTACAGCATATTGAACTGAAGGTCTTCACATCTAAACCAATTTATTTTCCTTTCACATAGGATGTTAGACGATTTTTCCTAAAGTTCAAATTGCAGTAAAATAATTTAACAAGTTTAGGATAGTAAGCTTTTGATTCCTCACATAAATCAAAAAGATCTTGTTGCCTTATTAGAATAGGGAAATGGAAATCTTCAAACTCAAAGTTACTTACATTTCCATACTTAGGAGCAAATATGGAGCGTCCAAGGAAATGTTATGAGAAAACTTTGCATGGTTCATCATTGGCCAGAAGTCATGCCAAATCCAGAGGGTTAGCTTCAAAAGATGAAGAACCTTGCTTCTTTAGAGACACATTGGTATGTTGCTTCTTAGCCCTTGATGATGAAGCCATTGATTGAGGTTTTTGAAAAGGTTAGGTTTTGAGGTTTGAGAGATTTGGAGATTTTTTATTAAGGACACTAAACATGAAATCTATGGAATAGAAGTGTTTATAATTGAAAAGGTGATATGAACCGACTCAAAAATAATGCAAATTGGGTCCAAAATGAGGTTTTTAGAGAAACACTATGGTAAACACGAAAAAAGAGGTTTGAGGAAGAAGAACAAGAAGAAGTGTTTGAAAAGTTATGAGGGAAACTTAAATATTGGTTAGAGTAATTGGTTACTCAAAGTGAGTAATCGGTTAATCAACATAAAAAAATACAAGATTTTAAACAGACATCTTAGGTAATCGATTACACAGGAGGGTAATCGATTACTAACAGTTCCTCCTCAATGATGTAATCGGTTACTCTCCAGAGTAATAGGTTACTGGCCTCATAATTTCTAATTTTCAGGCATACTGATGCCTAGTAATTAGTTAATAAACATATGTAATCGATTACACACACAAGAACTTGAAAATTTTGAAAAGAATTAAGTTATTTTAAGTACAAGTAGGCATTATATAAGTACAATGAAGCAAACATATAATCATGAATAAGCATTTAAGACAAGTAAGCTTCATCAAGTATGCCTAATTCTCGTCTAATTTTATAGAAATGTTCTTTGGCCAAAGGTTTAGTAAAAATATTTTCTAGTTGGTCATGAGTATCAACAAATTCTACAGACACGTCTTTCTTTTGGACATGGTCTCTAAGGAAGTGATGTCTTATATCTATGTGTTTGATTCTAGAATGCATTACTGGATTCTTTGTGAGATTTATAGCACTAGTATTGTCACATTTTAGGAGAATGCAACCTAAGTCTAAGCCATAATCTCATAATTGTTGTTTAAGCCGCAACACTTGGCCACAACAACTACCTATCGCTATATATTCTGCCTTAGAAGTACTTAGGGCAACACGAACTTGTTTCTTGCATGACCATGAGACAAGTGCATTTCCTAATATATGAAAATACCACTTGTACTTTTTCTCTCAGCTTTGCACCCAACAAAATCTGAATCTGAATATCCTACCAAATCACATATACTTCCTTTTGGATATCATTATCGAACGTCAATTGTGCCTTTTAGATATTTAATGATTCTTTTGACAACAACTAAATGTGACTCTTTTGGTTTTGATTGATACCGCACTCACAAACAGACATTAAACATTATATCATGTTTATTTGTAGTTAAATAAAGTAGGGAACCAATCATACCTCGATACTTTGATATATCAATGCATTTTTCCGCTTCATCTGTATCGATGTATGTACCAGAACCCATTGGAGTGGCTATTGGCTCGCATTCATCCATTTCAAATCTTATCAGCAAATCTCTGCAATATTTGGGTTGATTTACAAAAATAAAATCGTTGAGTTGTTTGATTTGCAATCCAAGGAAGTAATTTAACGTCCCCATCATAGACATTTCAAATTCTCCATGCATCATTTTGCCAAAATCACTACACAAAATGTCATTAGTAGAACCAAAAATAATATCATCTACATATATTTGAACAAGAAGAGTATGGTGATCTATTTTCCTAATAAAAAGTGTAGTGTCGATCTTTCCTTTGGTAAAACATTTTGCAAGTAGAAAGTTTTTAGACGATCGTACCAAGCACGAGGAGCTTGTTTTAGGCCATAGAGAGCTTTCTTTAGTTTATAAACATGAGAATGATGTTTGTAGTCTTCAAAACCTGGAGGTTGTTCTTGAAACACTTCTTCTTTTATATAACCGTTAAGAAATGCACTCTTTACGTCCATTTGATATAATGAAAATTTAAAGAGCAAGCATATGCAAGTAACAGCCGAATAGCTTCAAGTCTAGCAACGGGAGCGGAGGTTTCATCAAAATCTATTCCTTCTTCCTGATTGTATCCTAGTGCTACTAGTCTAACTTTATTTCTAATAGTAATTCCATTTTCATCTGATTTATTACGGAATACCAATGAATTCCTATAACATGCCTATTTTCTAGTCTTGGAACAAGTTCCCAAACTTCATTTCTCTCAAATTGGTTCAACTCTTCCTACATAGCAAGAATCCAGTGTTCATCCTCAATTACATCATCAATCTTGGAAGGTTTTATTTGAGAAACGAATGTCATGTTTAAAAAAGCATCATTTAGCTTTAAACGGGTAGTGACACTCTTACTTATGTCGCCAATGATGTTGTCAATAAGATGATCTCCATAATTTCTCCATTATTTTGGTAAATCAAAATGAATATGCTCAGAACATAGAGTATCATCCATTTTCAAATGCTCAGTATTGGTTGTTGTATTAGTAAAAGAAACTTCTTTTAAAGAGGAGCATGGCAAGTCCTTTTCATCAAGAATTAACCCATCATTTATTATAGGATTGGTTTCATTAAAAGACACATGAATAGATTCTTTTGTGGCTAGAGTTCTTTTATTGAAAATTTTGTAAGATTTACTCGTAAGAGAGTAGCCTAGGAAGAGTCTTTCATCAGCTTTTGCATCAAACTTGCCTAAGTTGTCTTTACCATAATTTAAAACAAAACATTTACAACCAAATACATGCAAATGAGAAATGTTTGGTTTTCTATCTTTAAAGAGTTCATAGGGGGTATTCGTGAGAATTGGTCTTATAAGAACTCTGTTTCAAACACAACATGTTGTACTAACTGCATCAGTCCAAAAATATTTTGGGAGATTAGTTTCATTCAATATTGTATGAGCTAGTTCTTCTAAGGACCGATTTTTTTCTCTCTACAACACCATTTTGTTGTGGTGTTCTAGGAGCAGAAAAATTGAGATTGATACCCATATCATATATAATTCTTCAAAAGAAGTATTTGTTAGGTATCAGTGGTTACAATACACCTAGAAGGGGGGGGGGGTTGAATAGGTGTCGCGGTTAGAATTACCGCTTTTCGCAAAACAACACTTAATGCTGAATCAACCCTATTTAATCGATTAAGGAGAAGAAGATAATCGATTATATGCACAATCTTAATCGATTAACACAAAGAACAGTTTTAAACAGAAACAGTTTTAATCGATTAACAGAAACAGGATAATCGATTAACACAGCAATATTAATCGATTAAACAGAACCAGTAAGCAATTACAGAAACGATTAAATGCGAAACAGATAACCGATAACAGAACGAATACAAAGGTTACAAATTTGTATATCAGAATAGCTTGCAATACAACAAAAGAACAGAATGTATTAGTTGAATCAAATATACAAATTAATCGATTGAAAACAGTAAAGAGAGAGAGAGAAAACAAATCCTGCAACGCGAATTTTTATCCTGGTTCGTTTGCTGTCCACTGCAAACTACATCCAGGCCTCCCGGCTGACTTGGGAGATTTCCTTCACTATAATCGAATCAATGTAATTTACAAACACATTATCCAATTACAACACTTAGCAAATGACAAGAAATCAAAGAAACTATCCAATGGTTTGACTCCCTTCCTACCGATAAAGAAAACGTTTCTTTCGGCGTAGCCCCAGCCAAAGAATCTCTCGTTCTTTCCTTTTCTTACACTCTAAGCTATGAAGAAACACACAATCTCTACTGGTGATACGACACCAAGAGATTCCCTTTCACAACAATTACACAAGAATTACAAGAGTAATATTAAGCTATACCTAAGCTCAAATACAACATGAAGGCTTTACTCTAATGCACATCTAACACAAACTCATGTGAAATGACAAGTATTAGTTATGAAAACAGAAGTTACAGAATCATAAAATTCATGAAAAAACGCATCAAAATATGCATGAACATGTGAGGGAAAACATGAGAGATTATAACATGAAATGCACTCAATCCTAAAGCAAGGAATCTCTCATTTCTAAACTCACTAATGCAATTAACAAATAGATGCAGCAATTAACACGTAGAATGCTCTAACTCTCTAATAAATGCAACATGCAACTTATGAGATTAATTCTGAAAACGCAGTTTATAAAGAATCAGTCCAGAACCCCAGATAATCGATTAAATACCTTCTTAATCGATTAACGGGACTAAAAATCATAACTGATTCTGTTTTTCAGTTTTTCAGTTTCAACAACTTAAAAATCAGTTAGGTTAATCGATTAACGTAAACCTTTAATCGATTAACTGCATTACAAAAACGTGTTCCAGTGGCAACCACTTTACACAGCAGTTGGGTTAATCGATTAAAGGTATGGTTAATCGATTAACACTAAATAAAATATGTATTTTCAAATAGAAAACATCAAATATGTTATGCACTTAGATAATACATGTTTGACACTTAGTTTTATGCCTAGAATGCATATATACATGTATTTATGTAATGCATGAACATATTATCAAATGAACATATCTCATGGATGAAATGATTTAAAAGATAAATGCATGTGAGACATGTATTAGGTGCCCTAAGCCTTCGACTCAACTTAAACTAGAAACTAGTCTCAGCCTAGTACCAAATAAAAGACTTAAGCACGTTGGATTGTTGGTTATCTTCAAGCACTTTTAGGCACACGTTGTCCTCATCAAAACCATGACGTTCAAGGAGAGCTTTCCAAAGTGTTCCTCTTGACATGCACACTTTCAATCTCCCCCTTTTTGATGATGACAAACTCTACATCAAGTTCATCAATTTTAAAGTAACAATTGCTTGATGAATAAGCTTGAAGATTGTGTTGGCAAGGTTGATGGAATGCGCACATTTATCGGAAGCTGTTATAACGATCAACCTGCACAATTGAGAAGCAACAAAACAACCTTTCTCCCCCTTTTGACATTATCAAAAAGATAACCCAGGTCAAAAAAGCTAGGAAGAGATATTAGTTAATCATAAAACAATGTTAATGAATTAATTTGGGTTTTAACAAATTAACCTGTTTCATTTATGGGTAAATTGAACAAATGCGCTTTATTGGACAAAAAAATAGCTAATAAGAAGTGAGAATGGCATACAAACAGTTTATTCAAATGATCCATATGAATATGACCAATTCTCCTATGCTAAAGCCATGCATCATGATTATTATTAGCAACTAAACATTTTATTGGCAAAGAAGAATATATGTCAATCATATATATATTATTTATCCTCTTACCAATTAGTTTAGAGTTATTAGAATCCTTACTTTCAATGATGCACTTGTCAGGGTAGAATGCCACATGAAATCCTTTGTCGTATAGTTGGCTTATGCTCAACAAGTTGTGCTTGAGTCCTTCGACATACAACACCTCTACTATAGTTGTTGAAAATGGCTTACCGATTCTACCAACTCCAAGTATTTTTCCTTTGTTGTTATCACCATATGTGACATAGCCTTTGTCCCTTGGAGTAAGGACAAAGAACTTATCTTTGTCGCCCGTCATGTGCTTTGAGCAGCCATTGTCCAAGTATCATAGATTGCAGGCCACTCTTAAATTTTCCTGCAAAACAAGTTATGTAGTATTAGGTACCCCATTTTCTTTGGGTTCTACATGGTTAGCATCTTTCTCAACCCATCTATAGTGACCTAAGGGCACACCATGTTTTCTAATCATGCAAGTGTTTGGTGTATGCCCATGGTTCTTACAATAAGTGCATATGGGATGATGTTTGTGTATCCTAGATTTATAGTTATTACAATTAAAAGCATGGATACTTTGTTCCTGAAAAATTATTTTTGTTGAGACATTTTGTTTGTTAGGAACATGGCTGATAGAATAGCCAAGACCTCTTCGTTTTGTATAATGTATCTGATCTTTAAAAATTTTGTCTACTCTTATTTAATTTATTAAGTTCAAGACTTAATGTTGAAACTTTCTTTTCAAGAGTAATGCAGTTTTGACATGAAGAAGATAATGGTTTATTACTGAATACTTCTAACTCGGTTTTTTTGTTTTAAAAACAACTTAATGAGTTTGACATATTCAACATGTAAATCATTACATGCAAGTTACAATTCAGAAAAAGAAAATAGGTTAGTTTCATCTACATCTTCATCATCAGAATGATGAGATGCCATTTATGAGAGATATGTTTGTTCTTCATTTTCTAGTTTAGAAGCAGAACTAGTATCATTGTCTTCCCAAGCTATGTAGGCTCTTCGTCCAATTCTCATTTCATTCTTGCCTTTGAACGCATTCTTTTTCAGGTTTAGATAGTCTATCTTCATATGACCAGGCTTACCACATTCAAAACATGTGAAGTTTTGTTTTGAAGTGGAGGCATCATTATTCTTGGTGAATTTATTGGTGAATTATGAGTTTCAATACCTTTAAATAGGCTATCCAATCCGCCATAACACCTCTATTAAAAGGTAAGATTCGATTGGAAAGAAACCATTTCGTTTGGGGTGAAAGTTGTGTAGTTTGAATTTGAAAACTAGTGCAACAACTCTCAGTAATCGATTATATGATCGATGTAGTCGATTACCAAATTAGCTTGTCCAACTGAGTAATTGATTTTCACAGGTTGTAAACGATTACTCGCAGGTTGTAATCAATTATACAAATTTTTTGTCGAATAGAGTAATTGTTTACAGTATTATGTAATCTGTTACTCAAAAGGTGTAATCAATTACCCTGATCAATTTTTGTTGGATAACTTGTTTCTCACTAATTTAACATGTTACTTAGTTCTGGTAACCTGTTACGTAGTCACAGTTATATGTTACTTAGATCCAATAACCTGTGACACAGTATTTTGAAAATTTATTTTCATTTATACTTGTGGTTTTCAATTTTCTTTTAAAATACTTTTGAGCATTACTCTTATTTGTATATAATAGAGTAGAAGGATAGAAGGACCTAAAGACTTAGATTCTAAATCCTTGAAGCTTTATCATTATTATCTTCGTAAGTATTCTTCCTTTTCTTCTTTTATGTGATATTGGTGTCTTCATCAAAATCGTGCCAAGGTCAGGAGCAAAATCTTCTTCACAACCTTTTTATAATCGATTACACTATCATCCATGTTAAGGGTAAGTTACTCCAAATAGAACTTAAGGTTTTGTAATCTATGGCAATGCCTTTTCCTTTGACATATGAAAATATTGTATTCTTCCTAAAATGAAGATTAGAGTAAAATACTCTAATCAGTTCAGGATAATAAGCATAGTGCATTCTGCATAAATCAAAAACTTTTTGTTGGTTAAACATGGTAGGGAGTAGAAAAATACCATCGTCAAAAGCCGATAATATACGATATTTTGGAGAAAAGATGGGTCTTTGATTGAAATTCTCCTTCAAGACCTTTTTTTGTTCCTCGTTCGCTAGAAGTCGCGCCAAATCCAATGTATTAACTATGGTTGAAGTATTGGTGCAAGGCTTCTTGGTCTTAGAGGAAGATGCCATTAAAATGAAGTTATGAGAAAAACTTGGTGTTGAATAGAAGAGATTTGGTGGGTTTTTATTATAGCCACTAAACACAAAAACTGAAGGATGCAGAGTGTTTAGATCACCAAAAACGGTTAAAAATGATTTTTTTTCGAGAGATAGGGAGGTTACACGGTTTGTGAAGGTTTGAAAATAGAGAAGATGAAGTTGTAAAGAGGGAAAACCCTTTTATATCAGGTAGTGTAATCGAATACTCTGATTAGGGTAATCGGTCACACCAAGTATAATTGTCCAGTTTTCAAACTATCAGACAGTGCAATAGATTACGTCTCCAGAGTAATCGGTTACTCAAAACTACTGCACAAGTCATTACTCATTACATCAAAGGTGTAACTAGTTGTTGAGTATACAAAAATAATTTTTTTTATTTTTAAACATATTTAAGCACAAGTAGGCATGTTAGACATATAATGAAGCACAAATAATAATTCATAAACATGTTTAAAACAAATATGCATCATCAAGAATCTCTAATTTCCATCTAATCTTATAAAAAAGTTCTTTAACCAAAGGTTTTGTGAAAATATCAGCTAATTGATTATGAGTATCAACAACTTCCAAGAGTGCATCTTTCTTTTGGACATGGTCGCTAAGGAAGTGATATCTTACATCAATATATTTGCTTCGGGAATGCATAATCAAATTCTTTATGAGATTTATAGCACTGATATTATCACATCTTAAATGAATGCACCTAAGTCCAATCCATACTCTTGCATTTTTTGCTGGAACGAGAACACTTTGGCACAACAACTACCTGATGCTATGTATTCTACCTTTACAATACTTAGAGCTACACATGTTTGCTTCTAACAAGACCATGAGACTAGAGCATTTCTAAGGATATGACAAGTACCATTGTATTTTTCCTCTCAGTTTTGCATCCAGCAAAATCTAAATTCGAGTATCCCCCCAAGTCACATAGACTTTCTTTAGGATACAGTTGTGTCCCATAGGACTCTGTCACTCACCTAGAGGGGGTGAATAGGTGATACCGTACATAATTACCATCGCTCGATAAACAAAGAGGAAACACAAAATTACACATTCTTTAATCGATTATACACAGACTTAATCGATTAACTTGATCTGCTATTAATCGATTAACTAAACAACTTTATCGATTATGTAGTTCAGTTTCAGTGAAAACTGTTTTCTTTTGATCTTCAAGATTTCCAAGATTCAACCAAACTTATACACACTTATTATAAAAAGTTAAGAACAGTAAATACATAATCCAGAATATGCAATGATTAGACAATTATATGCATGTCCATTTAAGTAAATCAATTAATGTGGAGATGTAAAAAGATAAGGGAAAACAAGATTAAGACTCGGCTTTTATCCTGGTTCATTTGCGGGTCAACTTGAAAACTACATCCAGGTCATCCCTTCTGATCTTGGGAGATTTATCTTCACTATGGAAAATCAATGTTCTTTACAAACACAATTCCAATACAAAATGCAAGACACTACTTTCTTGGAACCGTTAAGACCCCACTTCGGTTTGACTACTAAGCTCGCCTACTAGGATGCCACACCATTTGCAACTCTAGTATCAGCCTAAGTATCGCTCAATACCAAGACCTCTTGCTTCTCATGAAGACACTTACCTAACCACAGTTAGGGTTTTTCCAAACCTATTCTCCTTCTATGGTGATATAACATTCCAAGAGAATGTGTCAATGCCTTAGTCTAACAATTTTCTTTCAGTTACATGTTCACCTAATATGTGCAGATTTTACACTCTTCTAAGAATCTAAGAACCCTTCTAAAAGATCTGACAATTATATAATAGAATGTGTGAGATGCAAGGTTTATTTTTCACAAATATTAAACAATAAAAGTTCATCGGGTATCTTGTAAAGATTCACCCTTTTATTTTCTCAAAATAACACTTAGAAGATCTCTCTAAAGATATGAAAGTTTGAGCTTAAGATTTTCTGAATAATGTGTAGAACTCTTGGTTTCGAAAATGTGTTCGCCGTCTATGAATCAAAGTTCATCTCTCTTTATTCATTATTAAGCAATATGAAAAACTTAGGTTAAAATATTATTATGTTTTTAACTGAAGTTAATGGATTATACTTAACCTTAATCGATTAACGGGTTTCTTGAAAATAACAGAAAAATAGTTTTGGTTGTTTTGCCTTAATGTGAGATTTAACTTGTTATGCTTCAACATGATTAGAAAAACCTAGATGGTATTTCTACATTTACTTATTAATCAAAACATGATTGAAAGACTCTTATACTTGTTTAATAATATCATGTTTGCATTTAAAAGCATTGTAAATGTAACATACAAAACCATTAGGCCTAAAAATTATTTATGGGGGAATTCATGATTCTGGTGTTTATGGCCTAGCACGAATTTCATTATTGAATTTATTTATGACACTTAAAGTATGTGATACTTGTAGTTAAGAAGAGATACCTTGTTTTACCTTTGTTGCACAATACTTCCTATCTTCAAGCATTTTTTATGACAAGTTGCTCATAAGCGTCATAGTCTCCTTTCCTTTGGTGACAAGTCAAAGAAGTTTGATCTTTTCACCTTCTTGTGTGCCTAGAACACTTGTTGCCCATATGAAATTTAAAGTCCATATGTCCTTAGGAACACCTACAAAATACAATTACTTGCTTTTCTTGGATAATTAACTAAGCTTGGGTCCCGTGATGTTTGTAGCTTGGGGATTTTGTTTCTTAGTAATCCACATACAATTTCCATTTGGAACATCATGCATTTTAACATTACATGCATTCAAGATAAGACAATACAATCCACAATAAAAGCAAGTAGGGGATTCAAGATGTGAAATTTTCATAACATTTACTTGTTTCTTGTGAAATGTGTTATTTGCATGCATATATTCCAAACTAGATTTAATCCCATCATTTTTACATGTAGCAAGTAAGTTGTTTGAATTGTGATAACTAGATGTGAAACTAGAAAGTTTATCATGTACGACATTACGTTCATTTTTCATGCAAATGCAATTTTCACAAATAGATGTCACATTTAAATTAGGAGTACAATTACATGAAGAGTTAGCATATTTAGTATCTAAGGTTTCATTTTAAATTTTCAGCATACCAATGAAGTTTTGCAATTCACATGTCTTCTTTTCAAGATCTAAAATTAACCTTTTTCTTTCTATGTTCTTTTTAGCTAAGATTTCAAGTTCTTCATGCACTTCAACATAAGCATCATAAAGCGTGCCATACATGGGAAGTGTATCAGAATTTGAAATAGAATCAGATGAGTATACCTCACTAGGCTCATCTTGCCCACTTACTTTGCAAGATTTCAGATTTTGAGCCATTGGACAAATCTTGTGTGATTCTTCATTTTCCGAGATGCTTGTTTACGAATCGTCCTCTTCGGGTTCATCCCAAAAGATATATGTCTTCTTAGCTTTGATGTCCCGAGAGTCTTTCTTGTACACTTGCTCAATCTTCTTGGAAGGGGTAGGGCATTGGTACCTCATGCGTCCAACTTTCCTACTCTTATGGCAAGATGCATTGTCTTTGGGATTCTTGCTCATCTTGATTGAACTTTCATCATCTTCCTTATGAAGCTCCTTGGTTCCTCCAATATTTCTTATGTACTTTCTGAATTTGTTGATAAGGAGGGACATGGCTTCATCATTCGTGTCAGAATCGGACTCATCATCATCATATATCTCCTTTTGACTTCTTGAATATGATCTTTTTGCTTTCAATAAGGTTTCTTTGATGTTCTCATCCATTTGTTCGCTGAGTGTCAAAGGTTTTAATTCCAACTCATGTTCTTGAAGTTTTCCAAATAAAGTTGTGAGTGTCATTTGTTCCAAGTCCTTTGACTCCATGGTGGTAGTCACCTTAGGTTGACATTTCCTATCCAGACATCTCAACACTTTAATAGTTAGTTCAAGTTTGGCAAATGATTTATCTAATGAAATGAGATGATTAATAATGTGAGTAAATCACTTTTTTAAATCAGAAATAGACGCATGTAGAAACATGCGAAATAGTTTATAATCATGCATCAATGTATTCAATCTAGAACGTTTGACCTCACTACTACCTTTGTGGGTTACTTTTAAAGTGTCCCACATATCCTTAGAACTATCGCATTGAGAAACTCTAAAGAACTCATCGTATGAGAGTGCAGAGGTTATAATGTTTTTCGCTTTCAAATCAAATTGCACTTTTCTCTTTTCCTCGTTGGTCAAGAGACTTCTAGGTTTTTCTTTCGTTTTTCCGTTCACTATGTATAGTGGAATGTAAGATCCATTTTCTATGGAATCCCAAATTTCCGTATCAATGGCCTCAATAAAAATCTTCATTTGGATTTTCTAGTAGGCGTACCCCTCACCATTGAAAAATGGGGGCAGTCGATGGATGCGCCATCAATGCTAAACGGGTTAGAAGAGCCCATGGTAAAAGTGCCTAGGATCAAGGATCTAAGCGACTAAGCTAGCACAGTCGTACTAGCTATGATACCACTAGTTAGGTCCCACAGGGATCTATCACCCACCTAGAGGGGGTGAATAGGTTATACGATACACAATTACCATCGCTCGATAAACAAAGAGGAAACACGAAATTACACACTCTTTAATCGATTATACACATACTGAATCGATTAACACAATCTGCAATTAATCGATTAACTAAACAACTTAATCGATTACGTAGCTCAGTTTAAGTAAAAATAGTTTTCTTTTGATCTCCAAGATTACCAAGATTCAACCTTACTTATACGCACTTATTATAAAAAGTTAAGAACAATAAATGCACAATCCAAAATATGATATTATCAGAGAATTATATGCATGTCAAGTTAAGTAAATCAAGTAATGCGAAAATGTAAAAAGATAAGGGAAAAGAAGATTGAGACTCAGCTTTTATCATGGTTCATTTGTGGGACCACTTGCAAACTACATCCAGGCCTCCCCTTCTGATCTTGGGAGATTTTTCTTCACTATGGAAAATCAATGTTCTTTAAAAACACAATTTCAATACAAAATGCAAGACGCTACTTTCTTGGAATCGTTAAGCCCCTACTTTGGTTTGACTAATAAGCTTGCCTACAAGGATAACAAGTTTTCGACTCTAACCCCAGCCTAAGTATCACTCAATACCAAGACCTCTTGCTTCTCGTGAAGACACTTACCTAACCACAGCTAGGGTTTTCCTAAACCTATTCTCCTTCTATGGTGATACAACATACCAAGAGAATGTGTCAATGCCTTAGTCTAACAATTTTCTTCAAGTTACATGTTCACCTAATATGTGCAGATTTTACACTCTTCTCATAATCTAAGAACCCTTCTGAAAGATCTGACAATTACATAATAGAATGTGTGAGAAGCAAGGTTTCTTTTTCACAAAGATTTGACAATAAAAGTTCATTGGGTATCTTGTAAACATTCACCCTTTTCTTTTCTCAAAAGAACACTTAGAGGATCTCTCTAAAGATATGAAAGTTTGAGCTTAAGATTTCCTGAATAATGTTTAAAACTCTTTGTTTCGAAAATGTGTTCTCCCTCTATGAATCAAAGTTCATCTCTCTTAATTCATTATTAACCAATACAAAAAACTTGGGTTAAAATATTATTATGTTTTTAATTGAAGTTAATCGATTATACTTAACCTTAATCGATTAACAGGTTTCTTGGAAATAACAGAAAACAAAAATTGTAACCACCTTAATCGATTAACTCCTCATTTTATCGATTAACGTGTTCCCAAGGAATTCAATGATTAATTGATTAACAAATCTGTTAATTGATTAATGGTGTTCTAAAATATATTTCAAATGATGAATGAACCTCCTACATGATTTATAAACTAATGATGCATGCATTTGAATGATGTATGGTTTAAAACACTTTTAAATACATTCAAAAAACATGATCATGTATGTATGTATGTATGTATGTATGTATGTATGTATGTATGTATGTATGTATGTATGTATGTATGTATGTATGTATGTATGTATGTATGTATGTATGTATGTATGTATGTATGTATGTATGTATGTATGTATGTATGTATGTATGTATGTATGTATGTATGTATGTATGTATGTATGTATGTATGTATGTATGTATGTATGTATGTATGTATGTATGTATGTATGTATGTATGTATGTATGGATGTATGGATGTATGTATGGATGGATGTATGGATGTATGTATGGATGGATGGATGGATGAATGGATGGATGGATGTATGCATGGATGTATGCATGTATGGATGCATGCATGTATGGATGCATCCATGGATGCATGCATGTATGTATGTATGCATGTATGTATGCATGCATGCATGTATGTATGTATGCATGCATGTATGTATGTACGTATGTATGCATGTATGTACGTATGTATGCATGTACGTATGTATGTATGTACGTACGTATGTATGCACGTACGTATGCATGCATGTACGTATGCATGCATGTACGTATGTATGCACGTATGCATGCATGTACGTATGTATGTACGTATGCATGCATGTACGTATGTATGTATGCATGCATGCATGTACGTATGCATGCATGTACGTATGTATGCACGTATGCATGCATGTACGTATGCATGCATGTACGTATGTATGTATGCATGCATGCATGTACGTATGTATGCATGCATGTATGCATGTACGTATGCATGCATGCATGTATATATGCATGCATGGATGGATGTATGTATGTATCTATGCATGCATGGATGGATGTATGTATGTATGTATGTATGTATGTATGTATGTATGTATGTATGTATGTATGTATGTATGTATGTATGTATGTATGTATGTATGTATGTATGTATGTATGTATGTATGTATGTATGTATGTATGTATGTATGTATGTATGTGTGTGTATGTATGTATGTACCATCCTTGAGTTGATTTATTTGAAGACCAAGAAATTAATTTAATTTTCCCATCATGGAGATCCCAAACTCCCCTATATCATTTTACCAAACTCACTACACAGAAGATCATTAGTAGAACCGAAAATAATATCATCGACATAGATTTGAACAAGTAAAGAGCTTGTTAGACGTTTATACCAGACACGAGGAGCTTGCTTTAAGCCATAGAGAGCTTTCTTAAGTTTATAAACATAAGAGGGATGTTGGTATTCTTCGAAACCCAGAGGTTATTGGACATACACATCTTCTTGTATATAACCATTTAGAAAAAGCACTTTTTATGTCCATTTGATATAACTGAAAGACCAATGAACATGTATATGCCAACAATAATCTAATAGCTTCAAGTCTAGCAATTGGAGTGAAGGTTTCATCAAAGTCTATACATTTTCCCTGATTATATCCTTGGGATACTAGTCTGGCATTTTTTCTTATGATGCTACCATTTTTATCTGATTTATTTCAAAAGATCCAACAAGTGCCTATAACCTACCTATCTTTAGGTCTAGGAACAAGTTCCCAAACTTGATTTCTCTCAAACTGATTTAACTCTTCTTGCATCACAAGAATCCAGTGTTCATCCTCAATTGCATCATCAATTTTGGATGGTTCTATTTGAGAAACAAAGGCCATGTTATGACAAGCATCTTTTAACTTCAGGCGAGTCAAAACTCCCTTACATATATCACCAATGATGTTATCTATAGGGTGATCACGATGGATTCTCCATTCTTTAGGTAAATCAGAATGAATATGCTCATCTTGTGAAGGTATAGTATCATCTATCTTCAAGTTCTCTATGTTGGTTATAACTTCAGAAATGGATGAGTTAGGAAAATCATCATCACTATTAGACTTATCTTCCAAAGAGGAATTAGTATTATCAAAAGTTACATTAATGGATTCTTTCATGGCTAACGTTCTCTTATTAAAGATTTTAAAAGCATTACTTGTAAGAGAGTAGCCAAAGAAAATTCCTTCATTCGTTTTTGCATCAAACTTGCCTAGGTAATCCTTACCATTGTTAAGTACAAAGCATTTACAACCGAACACATGCAAGTGAGAGATATTTGGTTTTCTACCTTTGAAGAGTTCATATGGGGGATTCTATAGAATTGGTCTTATGAGAACTCGGTTAGATACATAGCAAACGCTACTAACAGCATCAGCCCAAAAATACCTTATGAGATTTGTCTTATTCAACATAGTACGGGCTAGTTCTTCCAGAGACCTATTCTTTTTCTCTACAACACCAATTTGTTGTAGTGTTCTAGGAGTTGAGAAATTGTGAATGATACCAAGATTGTCACAAAATTCTTCAAAAGAAGCATTTTAATATTCTCCCCCATGATCACTTCTTATAGCAGCGATTTTCCAGGATTTTCATTTTGTACTCTATTAGCATATTTTCTAAAGGCATTAAACTCTTCATTCTTGTATATCAGGAATAGATTCCAAGTATATCTTGAGAAATCATCAACTTTCACAAGAGCATAGTAGTTACCACCAAAACATTTGGTATGAGATGGGCCAAATAAGTCTATATGTGATCACTGCAATGGTCTATCAGAAGACATTTTGAAAGAATTTTTGATTGGATACCCTTTTGACAAGCACTATATAGTTTGTCTTTAACAAACCTCATGTTAGGTAAGCCCTAAAGGCCACCTTCTTCCTTGTTCATTCGAATCAACAAGGCCACCATTTCTCTCAAAATTTTTGCAACCACTCTTGATCCTATTCTTCTAAGTTGAAGAGGGATTAACTAAAATTATCTTGTGTTGCTTTAGGATTGATTTGCATGTTGCTTTTTAGAGGGTAAGGAAGATAAGAAAAAAAGACTTTATAGCCATGAAATATATTTGTGACTTTCAAGTCTTCCATTTCCCTTATAAAACTCAATCCGCAAAGAAAGAAATCCTTAAGTTAGTGCCATTACCCTCAACTCTTTTCAAAACTGGAAAAAAAACCATGAATTTATTTCTACAATGACTGAGTTTTATTTGATTTTGTTTTTATATGCTTGATCAATGGACTTCTTGAAGACTCAAGCCACATTCTTTACGATTTTGACTCACCCTTGTCCATTCCTAGCTAACTTGGTAAGTATCAAAGAGTAACATCTTAAATTTCAATTTCCTTCATCTCGTGGAATTTGAATCTTAAACTTTGATTGTACATGAATATAGGATGCCTTCGGTTTAAAGCTTTTCTTGTCAATTTCTTTGGTGCAATATGTTGGTGTTATTTTTACCCTTGTTTCAGTTCTATCAAGCAAAATATTGAAGTTTACTTCATCATGGTTGTTGTGTCATGCCTCTTGGCTTCATTATGGAAATGGTAAGATTTCACATTCTCTTAAAATTTAATTTGAGTCGCCATCGTATTTTTGCAGACAAAATATAAAAATATATATTTATACCCAATTTAGATAATTTTGATCTTTCAACCAAATTTATAGAGGTTTGAGGTCGATTATGACTTGAGGAAAATATTATTGTCTCATACGCCTGTACTAAGATGATATCTTCCTTAATATCATGGATTTATACCTTAGGTTTATTTAAATATTTTTTATAATTGTTTATTAAAGGATAAAAATTATATTTTTTATTTTTATGTTTAAAAAAATTTATCTTGTTCCTACATATCCTTTTGTGTAAAATCTATTTTGTTAGTTGCTGTGATTTTTATTATATAAAAATTAGGAGAGAAGAAACAATGTTCAATCTAGTTTGTCATCTTCACCTTGAGAGAGGGAGGTAGCAACTCTATGACCGCTAACACATCTCAACTCAATGAGAGAAAGCATGATATTAATTGTGCCAATTTTTCAAGTCTTTAAAGATTTTTATTAAAAGGTTAAAAAAAAAGTCTAACATTTATCATCATTTGTCACTTCGTGATAAAGAAGTAAGAAGTATCAGCCATATGTCTGCTACCATATCTCAGCATTAACCCTCAGTACATTTTTTATAAAAATGGTTAATATAACAAAGACAACATTGAACTTGAACCATTATCTTAAACTCTAATCTATTATTTATTCAATTATTTACTTAAAAATTTATTTATTCAATTATTATTATTACTACATATTAATATTACGGCTATTTAAAAAGAATAAAATGTACAAATAAAGAAAAATGTGAAGGAAAAAACCTATAGGTAGTGATGAGAAGAAAGCAAGTGTAGAGACATAACACAATAATGGCTTCAAAACAATACCTCCATGGAAATATGGAAATGGTTGGTCAAAGCAATGCATTCAAGTTTCCTTTTTCCATTGTGAAACTTGCAATCAACTTTTTAAAATCATTATTTTTTCCAAATAATTACGTTTTTCACAAATAAGATCGTCCACCTTTTTGGAAGCACAATTATATATGGAACTAGCATATATTAGTTTTAAGGTTTTATTTTGAAGATTTAGTTCATTTATTTCATATCGATGTTCACTTACATTCTTTTCATGTATCAAAATCAACTCTTTTCTTTCTACATTAATTTTAGCAATTCTTTATCTCTTCATGCATATGCATCAAAAGGTTGACAATGAGAAGGATAATTATAACATTTTTACTAATCTTATTATCACTTGGCTTGTATTCGTATCGATTCATGAGGCAAATCTTAACACTTTCTTCGTCATTCAATTCACTTGAACCATTTTATTCTCCATCATCTCATACTATGTAGGCTTCTTTAACTCTTCCTTCACTTTTCTTTTCAAGCCTTTTGTCTTTGTCATTCTTTTTAAGGTAATCGAGAACATGAATTTTACGTGTCATTTCTTTCGTCACTCATAGCATGTTACTTTGTCAAGAGCAATGTTATTATTCATGTGACGTGTGTAACACTGTGTTTTCCCGAGCACGTTTAATTAAATAATTAGTTGTTAATGAATTAATTATAGAAATTAATTAGTAATTTTTTAGGCTAAACATCATTTGAGTTTTAGTCTTGTATTATAATATTATTGCTTGCCCTATTTTTTCAAGATTTTTGGAGAATAAAAGTTTCTGAGACGATTTCGGGTCATTTTATCGAGTTTTTGCCGAGTTTTTGAGTTCTGTAACTCGGAATCAAATTCTGATTTCCCTGTTCGCTTCGAAATATTATTTCTAGTCAAAATAGACACCAAGTTTGTGTGTAACTTGAAAGTGCAATGTGTCAAGAGAGCACTTAAGCTTGCCTATGTTTTGATGAAGACAAAGGACTTAGTGAAAGCTTAAAGACAACTCAATAAATCAACATGTCAAAGATTCAAGAGCTTTATGTCTAGACTAGAGTCTTAGATGTGTCTTAGTTATTGAGTTAGGTTAGGTAAACCGAGATGAAAATCTCACAAAGTCTAAAAACTATCATATCATTTACATGAGACAAGCCATCTAGTTTATTATATGTTCATGCTTTAATCATACATGTTATTTGTGCATTTTAGGCATAACATAAAGGTAAAACATGTATAGTTGATAAGCATAACATATAGGTAGTTTACCAATTAACATCTTAACCGAAAATATGTCAGTTAATCGATTAAGTAAAGCTTTAATCAATTAACGTGGTTTTTAACAGTTTCAACAAATAACTGAAAAACAGATTTCAGTTACTCTCTAACATCTTGTTAATCGATTAACAGGCAACATACTCGATTAACTGAGTGAAAAACAGCTTTTCTATATAAACTGTACTTTCAACATATTTAATATATGATTTAATACATTCATATTAGAATTGCTAAGTTGCGTATTTTCATGTTCAATGTATGTCATATAGGCAGAGAGAATTGCATGTGAGATCAGAGTGAGATAGTATTATGCTTAGGGATTAACATGTCATCCATTGCATATCGTCAAATGTGTTCATCATTCTATCTTGTTCTTGCATGATTCTTTCATTAATGTTTAGTGATTTCAGATATAAATTACATGTTCTTCATGATTTTGATATTATACATGTTCATAGTAATTGTGAGATTTGTATAGGGTTTATAGTTTATTCTTTCTTGTAATATTTGAGTTATTTTAGTGCTTCACATTACTCTGTTTTTTGTGTTGTTTGTCAAACAAGGAAAATCGTCTCTTGGTGTCTTACCACCAAAGTGATTAGAGAGTCTTCACCAAGACTTGGAGGTCTTGAGTTTAGAGCATTCTCTTGGTTGGGGCTGGATCGTAGGAAAGGTTTCCCTAGGCGATTGGGTAAGGTCAAACCAAGGTAGAGGTTTCAGGAACTCAAGAAGGTAGCGTTCAAGGTCTTGTAATTGGAAGTGTGTATGTAAGACACATTGGTTTCAATTTTAGTGAAGAAAATCTCCCGGATCAAAGGGGAGGACTGGATGTAGTTTTATAGTGGACCGGAAAATGAACCAGTATATAAACCTTGTTGCAGGCTGTTTCTTCCCCTTATCTCTTTATTATTTTTACTAGCTTTTAATTGCCTATTGTAGCTGATATTTTGAATATAGTATTACTGCCAAATAAAGCTCATTTGTGTTCAATTATATCTAATATATCATTTTTGTATAATCTGTAATTGGCTGTGTAATTGAGTCATTCAACAACTGCTAATTCTGTGCGACTTAATCGATTAAGTCATAGCTTTAATCGATTAACTGGGTGATTTTCCAGAATAGGGCTTTGGTGCAAATAGTGGTAAGTGGGAACCGCGAC
>NC_032025.1:16293808-16303788 GCF_001865875.1 Lupinus angustifolius | reverse complement strand
CCATCTAGGTGTATTATGTCACCGATACCTAACAAGTGGTATCAGAACGAGTACGTCGTGCTAGCTCAACCGTATCCACATGATCCGTTAGGGACATTAAATGGGTTCCACCAACCCCATTGGTGGTGATGGTGCATCCATTAACCGCCATCCGGTATTCAGTGGCGAAGAATATGTCTACTAGAAAGTTCGCATGAAAATCTTTATAGAGGCCATCGACTCGGATATTTGGAAATCCGTAGTCAATAGGCCCTTCGTTCCACAACATTTAGTGGACGATGAACCGAAAAGTCTATAGACCGATGATGAACACAACAAGGTTCAGTATAACCTGCATGCCAAAAATATCATCACATTAGCCTTATCCTATGATGAGTTCTTTCGGGTTTCACAGTGCCAAAGTGCTAAAGAAATGTGGGACACTTTACAAGTGACTCACGAAGGCACTAGTGAAGTCAAGCATGTCAAGCCGAATGCCCTGACACATGAATATGAGTTATTTCGTATGTTACCAAACGAATCCATTGGTGATATGCAAAAACGTTTTACTCATATAGTTAAGCATTTAGTTGCTTTGGATAAATTGTTTAACAAAGGCGAGCTTACTAACAAAGTTTTACGTTGTCTTGACAAGAGATGGCAACCAAAAGTAACAGCTATTATGGAATCAAAGGATCTTGACTCCATGCCTTTGGCGACATTGTTCGGAAAACTTCAAGAGCACGAAATGGAGCTTGGACGCCTGACTATGCACGAAGAATCAGATCGCAAAAAGAAAACTATATCTCTCAAGGCAACAACATCTCAATCCAAATAAGAGAGAGAAGAAGATGAATCTGATTCAGATGTAGACGAAGAAACTTTGAGCCTTCTCGTACGCAAATTCGGGAAATTTCTAAAGAAAGGAGGCTTCAAACGTTTCCAGAAGAAAGAGCGCTTCACTTGCTATGAAGGTGGTAAGCTATGACATATGAGGTTCCAATGTCCTACTTACCTCAATAAGGTTGATTCAGATAAGAGTACCCCTCGGGACTTCAAATCCAAGAAAGCTTACATAGTATGGAATGTACTAGAGGAGGAAACGACATCCAGCACCTCAGATGAAGAGGAGATAGCAAAACTATGCTTAATGACGAGAACAGATGATGCATCTTGCTCAAATTCAAAAGAGGCACATAGCAAGGTATATTCTGACACCTCATCTACTTCATCTGATGATTCTCCTCCTTATGAGGAATTGTATAAATGTGTATGTCGAATTGCATGATGAGTTCAAGAAATTAGCTAGGATTAGTTCCGATAGAAAAAGAGTAATCCTGCTAAATGAACAAAAAATAGTTTCATTACAAAAAGAATTAGATGGACTAAAATTGGAAAATGAAACATTAGATTTGATCTATTCTTGTAATGCATGCAATTGCTCTGATAATAATTTATGTTAACCAATTGTCTGTGATTCTTACGATGATTTGAAAAATGAAAATTTGAGATTAAATGAAAATTTTGCAAAACTCATAGAGAGCCAAAACATGTTAGACACTATGCTTAGTAAAACCAAGAATGTTGGTGACCATACCGGGCTAGGATATATTCCCCCTTCGCGTAGGAGAAGACCATATAGGAGACCTTTTAATCAGTCCAATAAGAAAAAATTTAATAAAAAGGTTCCTACATGCTTTTATTATGGCACTCATGGCCACACTTCCTACTCTTGTTTTATTAGGAAATATGGTATACCTAGTGGCGTGTATGTATGGATAAAAAGCGGAGATAACTCCCTAGTTACTAACAGAAAAGGACCCAACATTACTTAGGTACTTGAAAAAGGCAAGTGATCTATGTTTTGCAGGTATGTCTTCGAGCACATAGACGGCATTGGTATCTTGATAGTGGATGCTCGAGACATATGACGGGTGATAGATCAAAATTCCTAGATCTATCCTTGCAACAAAAAGGGTTTGTTACTTATGGAGACAACAGCAAAGGGAAGATACTTGGCACCGGAACAATTGGCAACTCAAAGCAGGTCGTGATCGAAAATGTGTTATATGTTGAAGGTTAGTAACACAACCTCTTGAGTATCAGCCAACTATGCGATAAAGGTAACCGTGTATCTTTTGATTCTGAGTGTTGTATTATTCGTGACAATAAATCTAATAAAGTTAAGTTTGTCGGATATCGTATAAATAATATTTATATGGTTAATCTGGAGGATGTCACTACTCTATTTTCAAAATGTTTTATATCCAAAGAGGATGACATCTGCCTTTTGCATAGGCGTGTCGCTCATATACACATAAAGCATCTACATAAATTGTCTAAAAATAATTTGGTTGATGGGCTGCCAAACTTGATTTTAAAACTCAAGAAACTTGTAACACTTGTCAAAGATGTAAACAAGTTAAAAAAGTCTTTCGCTAAAAAGAATGTGATATCCACAACAAGACCTTTGGAGCTTCTCCATATGGACTTGTTTAGACCATCACAGGTTATGAGTTTTGGTGGTAGCTTTTACGCTTTAGTGATCGTTGACGATTTTTCTAGATTTACATGAACATTATTTCTTTCGTCCAAGAGCGGTGCTTTTAAATCTTTCAAAAACCTTGCCAAGCAAACCAAAACCAGTTTAATCATCAGATAGTATATATTCGATCTAATCATGGTGGCGAATTTGAAAACCATTTATTTGATAAATTCTGTAATAAATATGGTATTATGCATCAATTTTCGGCCCCTAGTACCCCTCAACAAAATTAAGTTGTTGAGAGGAAGAATCGAGTCTTACAGGAGCTTACTAGAATGATGCTAAATGAAAGCAAGGTTCCTAAATATTTTTGGGCTGATGCAGTGCACACACTTTGCTATGTGATTAATCGTATACTCTTGAGGCCTACTTTTTCAAAAACTCCATATGAACTTTTAAAAGATCGTACACCTAATATTTCTCATTTTCATGTTTTTGGGTGTAAATGCTTTATATTAAATAATGGAAAAAAGAGCTTTAAGTAAATTTTGGTTCAAAAGCTAATGAGGGTATATTTTTGGGGTATTCATTGCACAGTAAAGATTATCGAGTCTTTAATAAGTATTCAATGCAAGTAGAAGAGTCTCTGCAAGTCCATTTTGACAGATCTTCTCAAAAAGAGAAAAGGTATTTTACGATGATGTTGCAGGTGCTTTGGAAGAAGCATACTTTAAGGACATGGACCAGGACAAAGAAGCGGAAGTTGAGCAAACTATACAAGATGAGCATCAGGACTTTCCAATCGCGTGGAAGACCAAGAAGGATCATCCACTCGACAAAGTGATAGGTGATATAACTATGGGGGTGGTAACCCATAGCTCTTTACGTAAATTTTGTAACTTTGTTGCCTTTGTATCTCAAATTGAGCCTAAGACCATCGATGAGGCCATTGAGGATGTGCATTGGGGTATAACTATACAAGAAGAGCTAAACCAGATCGAGCGTAATAATGTATGGGACTTGGTCCCTAAGCCTAAAGAACATCCAGTGATTGCTACTAGATGGGTCTTTCATAATAAATTGGATGAATCTGGCTTGATAATCAGAAATAAAGCTCGCTTAGTGGCCAAAGGCTACAACCAGGAGGAGGGCATCGATTATGATGAGACCTACGGTCCTGTAGCCAGACTAGAGGTCACAAGGATGATTTTATCCTTTGCGTCAATTATGAACTTCAAGCTCTTTCAAATGGATGTCAAGAGCGCCTTCTTGAATGGCTACATTCAAGAGGAGGTATCTGTAGATCAACCTCCCGGCTTTGAAAATTTTAAATATCTGAACCATGTATATAAGCTTAAAAAGGCCCTTTATGGCATGAAACAAGCTCCTAGAGCTTGGTATGATAGGTTCAGCTCTTTCCTCTTGGAAAAAGGGTTCGTGAGGGGTATGGTTGATACTACCCTCTTTATTTGTAGATTAGATAATCATGTGCTTTTTTAGTTCAAATATATGTTGATGATATAATCTTCGCATCTACTAATGACATTCTATGTAAATAATTTTTTGAGTTGATGCAGGGTGAATTTGAGATGTCGATGATGGGTGAGCTGACCTTCTTTCTTCGAATTCAAATCAAACAAATGGAAAGTGGCATCTTCATTCATCAATTAAAATATTGCAAAGAGTTACTGAAGAAGTTCGATATGGAAAACTGTAAAGAGGCTTCAACACCTATGGCGTCCACATGCTATCTAGGTAAAGATGTAAAGGGAAAAGCAATCAAGGAAACCAAATATCGTGGGATTATCGGCTCATTATTGTATTTAACTGCGAGTAGCCCCGATATTATGTTTAGTGTTTGTATGTGTGCTATATTTCAAGCTTTGCCTAAAGATTCACATTATACTGTTGTAAAACAAATTATGAGATATTTAAAAGGAACAACTAATATGTGATTATGGTATCCTAGGGATGCCTCATTATCCTTGGTATGATATTTCGATTCTGATTTTTCCGGATGTAAGTTGGATCAGAAAAGCACTAGTGGGACTTGTCATTTACTTGGTAGTTCCTTAGTTGCATGGCACAGTAAAAATCAAGCATGTGTTGCTTTGTCCACCGCCAAAGCGGAATACATTGTTGTCGGTGTGTGTTGCACTCAAATCCTTTGGATGAAGTAGCAACTTAAAGACTTTGGACTTAATCTAGAAAAGATTACTCTAAAATGTGATAATACAAATGCCATAAACCTATCCAAGAATCCCGTTTTGCATTCTAAAACCAAGCATATTGAAATTAGACATCATTTCTTGCGTGACCATGTACAAAAAGGCGATTATGAGCTTGAATTTGTTGAAACATCTAAGCAATTGGTTGATATTTTCACCAAGCCTCTCTCACGAGATACCTTCTATGTTCTTCGAAGAGAACTTGGTCGAAGAGAACTTGGAATTCTTGATTAAAATCGTCTAAAAATGTTATTATATGCTTCGCATGATTAATGTCTTCTATTCTTCAAAATGTATACTTGTTATGAATGCATTATATTCCTATTAGGATTCATGATCTTGTGTGACAAGCTGAAAATGTATGTGTTAGAAATCTTTGCATGCTTTTAAAACCCAAAAAACTCTTTATTATGCCAAACTAATGCTAGTTAATCGATTAAAATGAGTTCCAGTAGCAAACATTTCAATTTTCACTAAATTTAATCGATTACCTAGGCTCATTTTTTCTGAAAACCTGGAATTTTTACACTGATCTAATCAATTAAATGCAGCACTTAATCGATTAACGGCAGTAGATATATTAGAATCAGAAATGATTTTGTCACTTTTTTAAACCCTATCTTCCTCCTTTTCTCTACAAACAACAAAATTGAAATCTTAGCATAATAGAAGAATTAAACCTCACTTTTACCCATTTATGCACCTCAATTTTACCCATTTATGCACCTCAATTCATCCAATTTGTTTCTCTATTTCCTAAGAAATCCCATTCCCAACTCCAAAACCCTAAGCTGAAGGTTCCCTCCCTTATCCTCCTTCTCCTCTCATTACTCACGGTTTTAATCAACAATGGAAAGAGGACGTTCGAAGAGGTTCAAGACAACTGCTCACCGCACTCGTAGGCCTCCTAATACTTCCTCTTCAAATCCAAACGTGAGGCACGACCGTGGAGATCCCTACTACTCACTCATACTTCAGGAGACCTGGTTTCCAAATTTCTGGGAAGGAAACCCACCTACATAAGGTATGTTGATCTTACCTGGATGACGGAACAGAATTTCGAATTTCTGTAAGGTATGCAAGCTCAGGGAGCTGTAATGTTTTTGGAATTAACGGGTAATATGTACCCCGCTTTGATTAGGGAATTTTACGCTAACATCCGTTATAAGGATGGTAGATACTCCTCTATGATTTTGGGAAATCTGTTTGAGATGGATAGTAGCATTTTTATGAATGTGAGTGGCTTATCCACTACTGGTGTTAGCCTAGGTGATTGTGAATGGTTTGATGATTTCGATGCTGCTGAGGTATATAAATCATGTCTGAGAGGTCCCCATCTGTATGTCTAGGGAGAATTGACTAAAGCTGGCTCTTCATCAGTAGAGAATAGATTGCTTCACTATTTGCTTGCATACATATTCATTCAGAGGAACACTAATCACGCACAACCTATTGTTAATGAGCTGAAATTTATGTATGCTATGAAGGAGTATATAATGGTTAATTGGCCTGAAGAAATTCTGAAGGTCATGTATAATGTCTCTACATTGCAATCCAAATTGATGCCCTACAATATCTTCATATCGAGAGTTATTGACTATCTACATATTGACGTATCTCACACCATCGTCACAAAGACTTCTGACAAAGATCACCTTGTTGGTGAAAGCCTTATCCACAAGATGGGTATCTACAAGTATGGAAGTACTTTGCAATACCAGGAAGATTTTACTACAGTAGATTTGGAGCTATCTGATGATGAGGATGAGGCTGGTACAGATTAGCCTAATGCAGAGACTCGTGGGGAGCCATCTAGAACTGTGTCGTAGGAATCATCCTTTGGATTAGCTTAGTTGGATGTCATGGAGCAAAGGCTGAACAACAGGATGGATTTACACTTTCAGTCTTTGAAGGACTCCTACCATAATGATTTGGAACAATTTGAGGAGCATCAGGTTGCTTACATCGATAACCACTATCAGGCTATGAGGAGCTTTGTCCAGAACACTACTGAGGCACAGAATGTGAGGTTGTGTGTAGAGTTTGAGAAGGTGAGATTCCTCATCCGGGGTGATAGTAGTCTGACCGTACCTGGTGATAGAGGTCCTCATCCGCATCCCTATATTAGAAGGCCTTTGATCATAGATTGCCCTAGGTTTAGTCCTTCTATATGGCTAATTTTTAGGATTTATGATGCTTTGTAATTTTGAGACATATTTTCTCTTTGCTTTCTGGATTGTAACTCTAACTATCTACTATTATTATACCTTTATGACATGATGTGCATGCCATTTGAACTTAAATCGTTCCTATTGTGGTTTCATTTTGCTTATATATGTCAAATATAGCATGATTGTATGTTTAATGGATCTTGATCATGTTTGGTTATATGTATATCTTATGCTTGATTGTTTGACTAATCCTACTATTTCAATGCTATAATGTAAATGCTTGATCATTCCATGCTTGATCATTCCATGCTTGATCATTCCATGCTTGATTAGTTCATGTATACCCTCCATGCCATTAAATCTGTCATATTGTTGAATTTTGTTGGTTTGATCGATTAACCTGTTGTTTTAATCGATTAAATGCTGATAAATTTGTGCACTTGTTCATTTCTTTCATCAACTTGTTAATTAATTATATTCCTAACATTAATTGATTAATTACAGTTTGAGTTCACGTCATATCTCTTCTTACTTTTGACCAAAATTTCATTTAGTTTATCTTTTTTATAATGTCAAAAGGGGGAGAAAGGTTGTTTTGGTGTTTAACGTGTGCAGGTTGTAAATAATACTAAGCTTTTGTTGTCTAGCAATGCGCTTTAACTTTAAAATCAGCAACCATGCATTCTATGATCATCTTCAAGCTATGCATCAAAACAAATTTGGTGTTGAGTTTGTCATCATCAAAAAGGGGGAGATTGAAAGTGCAATGTGTCAAGAGAGCACTTAAGCTTGCCTATGTTTTGATGAAGACAAAGAACTTAGTGAAAGCTTAAAGACAACTCAACAAATTAACATCCCAAAGATTCAAGAGCTTTATGTCTAAACTAGAGTCTTAGATGTGTCTTAGTTATTGAGTCTAGGTTAGGTAAACCTAGATGCAAATCTCACAAAGTCTAAAAACTATCATATCATTTAGATGAGACATGCCATCTAGTTTATTCTATGTTCATGCATTAATCATACATGTTATTTGTGTATTTTAGGCATAACATAAAAGGTAAAACATGTCTAGTTGAAAGCATAACATATATGTAGTTTACCAATTAACATCTTAACTGAAAATATGCCAGTTAATCGATTAAGTGAAGCTTTAATAGATTAGCGTGAAAACAGGTTTTCAACAGTTTCAACAGATAACTGAAAAACAGATTTCAGTTACTCTCTAACAGTCAGTTAATCGATTAACAGGCAACATAATCGATTAATAGGGTGAAAAGTAGTTTTTCTATATAAATTGTATTTTCAACAGATTTAATATATGATTTAATACATTCATACATTCATATTAGAATTTCTAAGTTGCGTATTTGCATGTTCAATGTATGGCATATAGGCAGAGAGAATTGCATGTGAGATTAGAGTGAGATAGTATTATGCTTAGGGATTAACATGTCATCCATTGCATATTATCAAATGTGTTCATCATCATATCTTGTTTTTGCATGATTCTTTCATTACTGTTTAGAGATTTGTTAATGGTAGAAATTACATGTTCTTCATGATTTTGATCTTATACATGTTCATATTAATTGTGAGATTTGTATAGGGTTTATAGTTTGTTCTTTCTTGTAATATTTGAGCTATTTTAGTGCTTCACATTACTCTGTTTTTTGTGTTGTTTGTGTAACACGGAAAATCGTCTTTTGGTGGCGTACCACCAAAGATATCAGAGAGTCTTCACCAAGACTTGGAGGTCTTGAGTTTAAAGCATACTATTGGCTGGGGCTGGATCGTAGGAAAGGTTTTCCTAGGCGATTGGTTAAAGTCAAACCAAGGTAGAAGTTCTAGGAACTCAAGAAGGTAGCGTTCAAGGTCTTGTAATTGAAAGTGTGTATGTAAGACACATTGGTTTCAATTTTAGTGAAGAAAATCTCTCGGATCAGAGGAGAGGACTGGATATAGTTTTGCAGTGGACCGCAAAATGAACCAGTTTAAAAACCTTGTTGCAGACTGTTTCTTTCCCTTATCTCTTTACTGTTCTTAGTAGCTTTTAATTGCCTATTATAGCTGATATTTTGAATATAGTATTACCGCCAAGTACAGTTCATTTGTGTTCAAACATATCTAATATATCATTTCTGTATAATCTGTAATTGGATGTGTAATTGAGTCATTCAGCAACTTCTAATTCTGTGTGACTTAATCGATTAAGTCATAGCTTTAATCGATTAACTAGGTAATTTTCTAGAATGTGGCTTTGGTGCAAATAGCGGTAAGTGGGAACTGCGACACCTATTAAACCCCCCGCCCCCCTTCTAGGTGTATTCTGTCACTAATACCTAATATAACTCATATCTAGGTATTTTTCACATCGAAATTCAAGTTTCGACGTTTCGGGCAAAAACCCTAAATCAGTAGATCTTATATTTCCGTACGAAGTTACCCGGTAATACTCGGGCTCGACTTCAATTGCAAAATCACGTCGCATCAATAAAGTCGGAGTATTAATCACATCATGGGTCAATGGCTTGTCAAACAAGTAAAGTCAAAGCTTCCATAATCCCCTAAATCACTCACCAGATCTCCTCACTCCACCACCATTAGACACATCACCTAAGCTAGCCAAAATATAGATTTTCTCTCATTAATTTTCAGATTTGAGAGAGGTTGAGGCTCTCCTATAAATACCTCACCTCATCCTCTCATTTTTACACTAATTCCCCTAAAGAAAGTTAAGGTATTCTTTCTCTTTTTTTCTTCTCCATTTTTCTCCACATACACCATGAGAAAATCATGATCTCGTAGATTGTTATTCATGGAGTTGATTTTATGTTTGTTTTCTCTAAATATTTTTTAAGTCATGACTAAAGGGAATGATAATGAAATCATATGAACCTTTGTGTAGTTTTTGACTTATGTAAAACTTCAAAATTTATTCTTTGTTCTTAGATGGAAAAACTATATCTTTGGACAAGGTTAGATGAGTTTATTTGCTTTAGAAATATAGGAAATTATTGTTAGTATTTGAATGTGTTTAAAGGTGAGGATTTGAACATTAAAGGAACCTTTATTGTGTTTAAGAAAAGTTTATATTTATTCTTGAAAGTTCAAAATATT
>NC_032025.1:16285486-16293708 GCF_001865875.1 Lupinus angustifolius | reverse complement strand
GGGATAAAAGATGATTTATTAAAGTCTTGACTTCATAAACTTAAAGTGTTATGAAGTTTTGGATAGTAAAGTAGTAAAAGTGTTAATTTATGATTTATAGTTCATGACTATGAAATCAACACCTATTAACCCTTGAGGTTATCCTAAAATTTGGAGGTGTTGAGATGATCATGAAATTAGTTGTGTTTTCTTTAGTAGCATACTTTAAATGAGGAGATTGACCTAAAAAGTCTTGACTTTATAAACCTAAAGTGTTATGAACGCTTAGATAGAAAAATGATTTAAAAGTGTTGATCTTGGTTAAGTTAGCTTACTTTAAAGTGGTAAGATTGACTTAAAAAGTCTTGATTTAAAAGTATTGATTTTGTTTAAGTTGACTTACTTTAAAATGGTAAGTCTAGGTTAATAATCTTACTTAAAAAGGTTAATCTTAATAATAATGTTTTACTTGCAAAAGATAAGTTTTATGAATAGTTAACATTACCGGAAAAATATAATGAAGGAGAAATACATGTCTAGAAAAGTTATGTCTAAGGAAATATTTGGTATTTAAGTGTGTCTTTACGACCCACCTCTATTTCCTGGGAACGGATGAAAGCGATGAAGTTCATTTAGATCGGAAGTTTTATTTTCGCGTAAAATGTTATTTCGTAAGAATAATAATTATCAAAGTGACCTAATTAGCGTTATTTTGATTTTTGCGTGATGAAGAGTTCGAGAAGAGACCCGACGAATTAAGCTCACCTGAGGAAACAATCTGCACAACACACTCAAGTGAGAGAGAAAACATCGTGACAGAGTGGTGTCCGAATATGCTTCAGGACCTCCAAACTCCCTCACAAGTTTGGAGTTGTCTTGGATATTAAGAAAGCTCATACTTAATTAATTGTTTGTTTTATTTGGATTAAATACAGCAATATTTCTTATGTCGAATTATGTTAGGTTATTTTATGTATGAAGATGGCATTATTATTCATGTTTAATATTGCTCGAATAATTGTTCTAAGAATTATATGTATGAGATAATTGTTAAATTCAAGGCTTAAAAACATGTGTTATAAATGAGAAAACTTTTCATTCAGAAAAGAAATTTAACTAAGTTTCTGGCTTTTCACGCTTGAACATGACAGCTCTTGCTTGAGCGAGAAGTGTCTAGAGAAAACGGGTTTTCTCGCTTGGGCAAGACAGCTCTCGCCTGAGCTGAAACATGCACAAATAAAATTGGTTGTTTTCTTGCTTAAGCGAGACAGCTCACGCTTGAGCCATAGGTGCCTTATAAAAATGGTGATTCCCTCGCATGAGCAAGACAACTCTCGCTTGAGGAAAAGGGCTTCATTCATACAAGACTTCTTAAGTCGTCTGAATGATAACTCTCACATGTGTGAGAGTCTAATGGCATTTTTGCCATCAAGAATTCATTCACTTCCAATCCTATTCAATAAAACCTAAAACACCTTTATAGGAGATAATGTTCTTTCAATAAGTAAAAGTTGTAAAGATGAATAATTATATGAAATTCTTGGAAATGATACAAAGAAGAGTTGTCATATCTAAAGTGATGTATGTAAAGAATTGCATGGTTAAGGATGATGACCGCAAGTGTTATATTATGCCCACACATCTAGATCGTCTAACTGTAAGAGGCTTGGCTTGAGAGCCGTCCAGGGTGATTTAGCAATGGTTCGTAGTGGTGCTGAGAAGTAATATATGCCCATGCAGCAAGATCGTCTGACTGTAAGAGGCTTGGCTTGAGAGCCATCCAGGGTGATTCAGCAATGGTTCGTAGTGGTGCTGAGGTTTATTTTCCGTGGTTTAAATGTTAAGATCAGGTCCCACTAGAAGCATTCCCGATGGGATGTCTTAGGATGGGCAGATCGTTATAAAAGATGGATTAAAAGATTTAATTTGCTAACTTTGGTTAGTGTGCATATTCATTGTGAATAATAAAATAGTGGAGAGGAAATTTACGAGAGACGAACGAGCCCCAAGATGTTGAGAGAGACGGCGATGATGGTGATTCGTCGGTAAAGTCTTGAGGGAGAGTCTAGGTGAGACTAGTCCCGTGTATTCCTGGATGAGGTATTCTGTTAGATCGGACAATGTTCACAATGCAAACTAGACGATCTCTGACAACCCCTTTTGCAATCAGGATCAATGAGAGGGATGCCTAGAAAGTGTTTGATACGACATTGTCCTGAAATGGATAGTTCTGTTGGAACAAATCGATCATATATATATATATATATATATATCCTTGCGACGAATAAGTTTTGGTGCGATCAAATTGCCTTATTATGGGACCTGTACTCTCAGTTATTTCTGAATAGTTATTGGGAGGATAATGGTGTAAGGATCATGGACATATACATAGCATGCATATATGGTATTTATCGATATTGATTCTAAAATCATAAGTTTTATACTTCATTCATCATTAATACATGCATGTATGATCATATGATATATTTTTACTTGTTCTTTGTCTTGGTATGATATTCTGTGTAATTTCACGACGTCAATGATAAGTTTTTCATTAGATGTTTTACTCTCACTCTTTCTTTCTAGTGTACTTGTATTAATCCATGTTTAGATGGACAGGTCGGGGATAATCAGGGTCTACCGCTTTACCATGTCCCAGGAGGGGTCATGGAGCGATGAAGGAAACAAATACATCTACATTGGTCCTTGCGACCAGGAATTGGATCTCGTATGTGATGGCTCTATGTTGCATCTCCGGTCACATTACGCATTTTGGGAAGCAGCGTTCACCCTACTAGAGCGAAGGTCTGTACCTACCAGTCCATCCGCACTAGCTGAAGCACGAGGCAGATCGGAGGTTGTCAGGACCTGGCCCCAACCGAGATTCGCATCTACTGACTCAACGCCAAGAGGGGCGGAAGGAGCAGGCATGGCTATTTCATCGGGGCCTACGGGGTACACCTTGGACTATTCGATGGATTGGGTATTATATGAGGTGGTGGAGGACGAGGACAATGAATGTGTAGAGTTAATTTGAATAGAGATTCGGTGGAGGTTATAGTGATCTCTTCAGACTCGGAGGTCGAAGAAGACCCGAGTGCGGTTTTCAGTGCACCACCGGTCTAGTAGCTCCTTTCTTTCTTTTGATAGGGAATCTGTGTATGGTACTTTTGTAATGCCAACGCCTTCGGCATTATTTTACTTTTATTTGTATTTTTAGTCTTTGTTAGGGGCGAAGAATAGACTTCGCCTTGTATTTTGTAAACCATGATGTACGTATTACAAATTCAAGAATTGATTAATGAGAAGTATTTGGAAAATTTGTGTTTCGTTCAATTACATTTTTAGTATTCAGAAATTATTTCCGCAAAGGTTTGAAAATGTGACGTCTTGAAAGAGAATAGATAAAATGGAAAAAAAATTATTTGTAAGTGATATGTTACATAAAAGAAAAAAGAAAAATAAAATTACCTATTTTTCCAAGAGATTAAATATAGTGAGTATGAAATGATTTTCGGGGCATTACAACTTGAATCCTTCTTTGTTTGTTCTTCATGATGTTATTCCACTTCTTTAATCTTTGTTGTGGTGGTTTTTGCTACAATTTCTTTCTTTTTATGACCATTTTCCACGTGTAGTGTTAGACGTCCAAGTTCATTTCTATGTTCCTTAAGCATATCAAATAATATAGCAACAAACATAATTGAGAATTCCTTTACTTCCATATTTGCAGTCACCATGTGTATAAATAAATAGCTCGGTTACGAATCTTGTGATTTCTTCTTTTCTACTCAAAACAGGAAGTTGGTCTAGAACCAATGCAATTTCTTTCCTATTGATTATATTTAAAAATAATTAATTATTTCTAAATACTTTTTTCCATAATGAACAACACCTATGAGATTTTATAGTTTGATCATGGTTCATGTCAATTTTTTCTTTCTACTGAAAATGGGAAGTCAGACTACAACTAATGTAGTCTCTGTTATTGATTTCATTTGATAAAAAAAAATCTTTAATAAAAATCAAGAAATTTAAATCAACTCATTAATCAATTTTTAAATCATAACTACCTAGTCCATTTTCTATTGAACTCGTAGATATGTAGGAGTATGATAAATTCTTGTAAGACACAAATAATATAGTCTTTTGTTTCAATAACTAATATTTTAATAAAACAAATTAAGGGTATAATAAAGTCCATGTAATTAGCGACAATATCGTTCTAATATGGGCGTACGAGGTAGCACATTCCTCAATCTGTAATCGACTTTCAAGATCAGAACTCTTGTTAAAGGACAATATTGTCCAAATTAGACATAATAGAAAGTTTTCTACATTTTAACTATGAAAACATAGTGGCAATTCTAAATCATTTGGGAGAGCTCTGAGTTTCATTCTAGCTCTTCCAAAGTCGCATGGTGGATGATCCACCAAGGATCTAGTTATGAAAGTTGGTCACTCTAGTATGGATATTAACCCTAAGAGAGTCAGGTCTAGAGTCGTTAATTAGATTAACTTAAATGTTAGTATACACAGGCTCTACACATTGGGATGGGTGAATTGGTGTGTACTTTGCTGCTTCAATTTTATGTCTCTTAATCAATTAGACAGCGTATTTTAGCTTCTCTAAATCCAGATAAACGATTGTAGTGTATTTACGTTCCAATTATGCATTCATAATTTTAACTTAATCAATTAACAAGCAATTGTAATAAAAATCAGAAAGCTCAAATTGCTTCAAGATTGACTAATTGATTTCAAAATCAATCAAACCAATTGTAAAAACAGATATAAACAATTCATATGTAATTTAATAGTGTAAACACATAAACTAAAAAGTATAGAGATGGAAAAGATGACACCAAAGGTTTTATACTGATTCACGCCAAAAATGACGCTATGTTTAGCTCATCTTGTATAGCTAAGACCAAATGATCATCCATGAGTGTCTCGTCTATATTCTTGAGTTGTATTTGAGAAATAAATGCAACAAAATTATAGATATTTTGGATAGAGTTGTGAGTTATCACTTCTTTGTTGATATTACCAATGATCTTGTCAATTGGATGTTTTATCATTGTCTTTCATGCTCTTGGTAAGTCATTTCCAACTTCTTGTCTTGATGAAATAATACATCCTCGTCTTTTTTTTTTTTTTTGATTTCTTACTTCTCATTCTAATTATTTCTGCAGCATCATCAAAAATATCTTTCTTTTTCTTTTGACTATTAGATTCATTAAATACAACATAAGTAGATTCTTCAATAGTCATAGTTCTTTTATTGTAAATTATATATGCTTTGTTATGTAATGAGTATCCTAGAAAAATATCTTCATCGGATTTTGCACCAAATTTACTTTAAATTTATTTTCCATTATTTAGTGCAAAACACTTACAACCAAATGCATGAAAATATACAATGTTAAATTTTCTACCTTTGTAGAGCTCATACGAGTTTTTGGAGAATAGGTTTTATAAGTATTTTAACTATATTTGCTGAAAAGTAATAATGGAGTGTAGAATCTTTAAGTATGGTTCTAGTTAATTATTCTACATATATATTTTTTATTTCTACGATTCCATTTTTTCTAAGTTGTGTAGCTGAGGATCCAGTTCGTAATTTGATAGGTTTTGAATAGTTTAAATCTGCCTTAGCATTTTTTGGTACTACATACCAAGTATCAAAATGTTTCCAGAATTGTCCAAATTTTTGGATAGTTTAACTCTTGAATTGGTATGCATTAGTTTGTCCAAAAGTACTTTTGAAAATTATTTCTCCCTCATGATAGCTAAGACTAAAATTTTATGAAAGTATGTTGAGTTTTTTTTGTAAGCAAATTTTAACATGTTAGTATTTTGTAGTGAATAAGATTTGAACCTCCAATCTCATTATCATTCTACTCCATAAGCCTTCTACCCAAACCATTTGACTACCTTATGATTCTCTAGTAGTTAGTTTCTACTAACAAAGTAAAACAAACAAAATCTATAAGTAACAGACACGTTGCTAAGTAAGAAATTGGAAAAGTTTATGCCCCATTTTTGCTTAACTAGACCTTTTTTGCTGAGAAAAATGAAAATTACTTTAATTTCTTTCTACCACTTCCTTTTCCGTTTAAGTGAGTACCGCGTTAGCTTAGTGAGATAGAGTAAATTTGCTGAACGAAATAATTCTTATTAAGTGAATTGTTCAATTTTCAAACTTCCAAACGTTTTTTTCTATCTTCGAAAAAAGATTGTTTTGGATATCTATGCAAATGAGATGGTACATGGTTTGGTAAAGAAAAATACTATATCTTCGTAAATCTTACCTAAAGGTTAAGGATTGGAAGTAGCTCTACATTGGAGCAAACCATAATACTTTTCAGTAAGGGTGATAAATAGATAGATTTTAATTTGGATGTTAATGGATAAATGACAATCCATATAAATTCATTGAAATTATATTTTAAGTTATTCAATTCATTCATATTCAAATATAAGGATGAATGTTAATCCATCGAATCCATCTATGACTCTAATTTCATGAATTTGGATGGATTGATATACAATTTATTCGATTTTTTTATTGGAATGTAACTAAAACTACTATTGAATAAAATCATTACTTTAAAAAAACTAATATCTCAATAAAACATTTTTTAAAATCCCCTTTTAAAAAGCACTTTTAAAATCATTTAAAAAATACTTTTAATGATCAATTTTTTAAAAAAGTGATTTTTAATATTCTATAAGCAACTAAACATGTGACGTTTAATGTTCTATATGTAATGTTTTTAACAAATACTTATAGAGTGTGATATCTATGCATTGTTACTATAAAGATATATACATAATCACTATATCATTCACTGTTCATTTGGATTACTCTTTGTGAAGATTCAATGATGATAAAATACAAATAATGGATGATACAATGACAGTATATAAAACTCATACTGTCAACTGCCAGTATATATACTTTTTTCAGTTATTTACTTAGGAATAAACTTTTAATATAAACTACATACACATGTCTTATAATTGATATCAATTTAATAAAGATAATAAAGTATTTTTGGGAGATAATTTATCTCTTTAAATCCATTGATTGTTTAATTTGGCATGTGTCTTATTTTCTCTTTTATAATATATTTTAAAATGAAAACTTCTAGAGAGAAATGAAATAAGACATGTCAAATAATTAATAAATCTAAGGAGATAAGTTATCTCATGTTATGAAGATATATTTTATTCTCTTTAATAAAATATTATAAGTGAGAGTGAGAATCATGGATGAATTTGTTTGGATTTAATTTTTTTAAATATAAATGAAATTGAAAAACAAAGAACGTTAATTTTTGAATTCATCTGTTATCAACATTATTTAATGGATTATATTCATTTAAATTAATTAGCTTTAATGGGTAAACTTGAATCAATTGTGGATAATTTTGTCCATTTACTTTCTAGTATGAATCTCTCAACCCTTCCTCCTCTATTTCAATTTATTATCTTAAAACGCTGGAACAAATTGCGGTTTAGTTTTATTTAAAACTGTTTTATAAAACTTGTTGTTTGATATACTAGATAAGTCTAGTTTGAACATTGCTATTTATAATCTAATCAATATGTTCCTGTTTGAAACTTTGAATTAATAAAAATTAACCACAAAGTCTCAAACCTTAATTTAACCTCTTATGTTAAGTGACTTTTTATAAGTGAGGTTATCTCGAAATTAATACATTTATCCCTAATTTTATTTCGTGCATAAAGATTTCAGCTCATTAAATAATGTAAGGATAAATAGATTTACTTTCATCACTACAATAAAACAACCTTTTAGTCACGGTCAAAACCGTGGCTAATGTGGAAAAAAACGTAGCTAGTTTTAGTAGCCACGCTTATTGTTTCCCTGGCGAGGAATGGCGTTGCTAAAAATTAGCCACGGTCAATATGTGATATTGCTACGCTTTACCAAAATGTGGTAACATTTAGTTAGCCACAGTATGTTGTACGCAGCTACGGTCTTGACCGTGGCTAAGTTGAGGATTTTGCCACACCATAACCGTGGCTAAGTTGAGGATTTTGCCACATTCTCCGTGACTAAGTTGCGAATTTTGCCACACTTTGCCAGGGCTCAATTGTGAATTTTGCATGCAATAATCATCAATCTTTATAAAGATTTTGAGTATACTAAATTTAAAACATGGAAGCTGATATAACCAGATATGCATAATCAATTAATCATCTCTAATATT
>NC_032025.1:16252984-16285386 GCF_001865875.1 Lupinus angustifolius | reverse complement strand
GTTGCACTCACTATTAACTATTTAAGATTTAAAACCACTACAACTCACTCCAGGAAGAGTATGTTGATTGTGCAATGCTCTAATTTCCTTGTCATCGTCTTCAAAAGTAGTATACTTTATAAAAACAACAACCTACACAATAAAGGTCTTTTGCGTGAGTTCCGTTCAAATTATAACTTGTCCCCTGCATATAAATGTTAATATATATAGAGAGAGAAAAGTCATTTAGCAGACAAGGATAAAGCAAGTGGTTGAAGTATGCAATCCGATATTGACTTTCTTTTTTCAACTAAAAGTTACTTAGATGAGATTTGGGGTGGCATGGTCATTACACATCAAACAAATGAGATTTGATTCTTCTACAGTTGTAAAGAATTATCTCGCTGGCAACCAAAAGCCATATTGATTTATCAGCAGCATGCTATTATCAACCATTGAGTAGCAAGCAACCAATGGTTGCTTTTTGTTAAGCAAATAGACCCCTGTTTGACTACTACTACGGTCCAGTATCATATCATTCATTTATTCATTCATGGGTTATACTTCCACAAAGCATAGAAAACTGAAATAATTAGAAATATATTACAAATGAAAAAGATGAGTAACCACAACACACAATTGTACCAGAAGTACTCAACCATGTGCAAATATCTTCACAATCGATACAATCCAAAGATGTGTAATAGCATTGAATATGCAATCATGTGCATAAACATAATCATAGTATAAAACAATACCGCTTTTCTCACACCACATGATTTCAAACAAGCTTGCGACAAATTCATTATAGACACACAACTGCATATCCACACGGATACGCTAGTAACACACTTAAACCTCCACAAATCAAACGAAAAACAAATAGAAATTGATCACAATTAAAAAAGTAAGGTTGGCTAGAAGCTGAACTAAAGCGACCAGATTGCCTATATGCACACAACTTCACCAGAACATCCAACCATGTGATAATATATTCACAAACGATAGAATCTAAAGATGAATTCTAGCATTGAAAATGCAATTATGTGCATAGACATATTGCAGTATAAAAAGAAGACTGCTTTTCACACCAAACAGGATGTCAAATAAAAAAAGCGTGCAACAAATTAATCATCAACACACAACTTTGAATCCATATTCAAGATTCAGTCTCACTAAACTAATTAAATAGAGTAGAGGCCTAAGTAAAGTGACATAAGTCACACAACTGCATCAGAAACACTCAACCATGTGCTACAGCAGTCTTTCATGAGATCCTTCAAAAGGTTTATGTAGACATTATGATCATGCCTCACATTCAAAAGTTCCTTGGCTGCATCATCTTTCATGTTATTAACAACAACATCTTGAACCTGAAGAAATTTTATCCGAGAAGCATTCAATTGCATTAAGTACTCATTGTGACACCATTATTTTAAAATGAAATAATATTTCACTAATTACGCCTTAAAAACTAAATGCTCAGTCTAACTTATTATTATAGAAATGAAAGATCTAAAGTGAAAGAGTAACCAAATTGTGAAATACATAGTTGGTTAGTTACTTCTTTGGCGAAAACAGAGATCTCGTTGGCTTTATCCTCGACTTCTTGGCGGATAAATCGAACTATCTGCTAGATTTGCTTCGACACTTCTGAGTTGTTCATTTTTGAAATGGGAGAAGATTCAAATTGCTTCTAGACAACACCTGAATCTCTATAAAGCGCTTTCTACTCAAAAGTTATTCGTTGAAAACCCAAACCAAGAGAATCAGGCTTCATCTAGAGGAAATTTCAAAAAAAAATTGGACAAATCGAAAAGTTAAGGTTTGGGATATACCAATGTGTCAATGGAATCTAGCGGAGCGACGACGCCATTACCGGGATCGAAAAGCTAGGGTTTTGCTGATGAGAGAATAAGGGTTAAACGCGGAGTCGAAGAGAGAATGAGTGAGGATTGAATGAAGAGAGAAAATGAAGTTGACAAGATTGAGCAGAGAATGTTTTGAGGGAGAAGGGAAAATAAGTTTTGAGGGAGAGAGTGAGGTTATCTTTATTACCTTATTCTCCAACGTATCCAACTAGAGTAGTATTTTTGAGCTCAAGTTTAATTTAGCCTCAGTTTAAGTAAGTGTGGCAAAATTATTGTGCCAATATGTTTCAATATGTTATTTTTTGGGTAGTGCATGTCTCAATAGCCAAATTTACTTTATAACAACTTCATTATAAAAAGGAAAGAAAAAAAATACACTTTTTAATGAATAAGTGTTATTAAAAACGACTCAGATTACTTGATTCTATATCATTTATGTGCACATGACTGATTTGAGTCACACATCTAGTCGGTTTGCATCAAAATAGGGATAACTAAGTTCAACTCAGTCATTTTATGCCTATAATTGGTGACTTAGATTTTGAGAATGGGTGAGTCAATGAGAAAAACATTTTCAAAGAAAATCAAATGATGTCGTTTTGAGATGAAAAATATTCAAATTTTCAATTTATTTGTAATTATTTTTGTTATTTGTTGGCTTATGATCAAATAAAATTTAGTTTTTAATTAAATTTTAAACGTATTTGTATGTTTTTGGTGCAATCAAAGTGTAAAACATATGTTGTTTGACATCAACTTACTTGTGACATTTTTTTTAGTGGAAATTTTGGTGTTTAATTAGATATTTATATGATGATAATGTTTTCAAGTTTGAAGTATTGAACTATTATATATGTTAGTTCATATTATAAATTTTTTAGAATTATTATATATGTTAGTTAATATTATGAATTTTTAGAATTTTTAATGTAAATTGAATGAATCGGTAAATCTAATGACCAACTCGTTTGACCAGTAACTCATTGATGGGAAGTTCATAATCACTTTCACTCATTTATGTGATGCAAAATGGACACTTATAAAAGCAGCAAGTGGATAAAAAAATAGAGAAGAGTAGAAGAATGATACCAAAAAAATTTAATGTGAAAACATATCTTCTGTGTGATAAGGAAACAACCGCAAAACCTAGTCCAGAAAATATCTTCACTATAGAAAATAAGATTACAATATTTGTATATCTATCACTTATGAGGATACCACTTAAACTCACTCAAAAGGATAGAATACAAAATTTCTCTAGTATCTTATTGGGAATACAATTCTCACACTAAGGTGAATATAAATTTTCTCAATTTCACTCTATGTTGTTCTTCTCACTTGGTTGTGTTTCGCTTCCTCACAAGTTTCCTTCATATAATGGAGAATTAATTATTGCCATACTTTTTAAGATACCTTCAAAAATGTTACTCTAACCTTCTAAGTTGCAATTCATAGTTTTCAAGAGTTAAGAAGTAATTCCAAGACATTGGAATAGTCATCATTAAATGTACTTAATAGTTCATCTATCAAGGTTCATAAATTGGTTATGTGTTAGAAGTCTCACATTAAGTCCTAACATTATGCTTCAACATCAATTGGGAAGGATTACCAACACTCATTGGCTAGTACTCTTTACCGAGTTAATAACCAATTCAAGTTTAATAACACTGAAATAAATGGTATTTCCAACTTACATATGATAATTAACTCATTTTGAAGTGTATTAAAATGAATTTTATCTATATAAATAAAGAGAAAAAATGTATAAATATTATGCCCATAATTAAAATATTTTCCATAAACACAAAGACAAACGTCTGATATAATAATATTTAAAAGATTCATGTATCTAATAATGTAATTGGCATTATTTGTGGAAAAATATGCATTTTGTTGATTGATTTTTCTCACAAACTAAAACAAAAAATAATATGCAGGCAACACACGCAGTTTGGGGAGAGTGGGATATGAGAAAGGGATACAGCACAGGAAGGGAAGTGGTCGCTCGGAGAACAAAAGAGGCAAAGGTGGCCCTCTTCCCCTACTCTTGGATTGGACTTTTTTAGAAAGAGTTTCCTTTTATTATTCCCATTTCTTTTTATGATGCCAAAACCTACCCTAAACTCAACACCACTTCCCTTTTTATATTCATCTTTTGCAATGTAGTCTAATGTCACATACAATGATATGAAGGTCTGACTTATTCAACTATCAATTGGTTTGTCAATGTGTTGATTTAGACTCTAACTAAAAATAGTTGGACCACTTTGAAACGTGAAAATTTCAATTTGTTTGGGCGGTTAAATCAGATGGAACATAAAAAATGGGTACGAACCTCTTGTGAAAATGATTTGTAACCATTCTTTTCGCCATTTAGCTCTTAATACATAATCAATCAAGATATGTTTTTTGTTATTGGGATAGATGAAGTCTTATATATCCTCCGAAAGAATCGAACGTGTTAATTTTTCATCATACGATTCAAACACGAATTAAACAAACTTAATGTATTAATAGGACAAAATTCTATGGTATCCACATATGGATTATGTGTAATCAATAATCAAACTAGATGATTATCTTAAAATTAAAAAAAAACACTACTTCAATGTTTAGTTGATTCTAATCTAGTAAAATGGGGAAATATAAAATGGGGAGATATAAGTATTTATTAATTATATATCTATAGATATTTACTAATTATATTTGATTCATACAATTTGATGGAAGAATTTAATTGGTTAAACTTTATATGTAACTTGTTCACGTTTGATCTTTGCCACAAGTTTCATACACCAATCATAAATACATTAATTAATATTCCAACACCTTCCCCAAAATACCCTCATCCACCACCCTTAATTACCTTCCTTTTTTGACCTTATGTGGCACCCCACATAGTAAAACTAGTCATAATACTAAAAAGATAAAAATGGTTGGAGGCGTTAGATTTAAAGAGGTGGCTTTCCCACTTGTGTCTTGTGAATTGGAATGATTAACGATTATAAATGAACAAAAGCTAATTTTGATTAATTATCTATCTTTAGGATTCCATGCGCTGTCTATTCTATTAATGGCTAATTTTGAGTCAGAAAAGATGAGAGATAAAGACCCTGGATGCTTTTCGATTTGGTTAACGTGGGAAAGTTGTTTAAGAAAGAGATGGTTCTTTCTTTCCCAATTTCCCCACTTATATTTCTCTTCAATGAATAATAAATGAAAGAAATATCAGCCAGAGATTGCAAAACATAACAAAAAAATTAGAATAAATTACACTATCACCTGCTGAGTTTTAATGAAATTACATAAATCATCTCCCATTTATTTATACCTATGTAAATTCCTTAATTTTTATATTTGCATTACACTGATCACTCCTGCATTAGAATTAAGTATAATTTTTTAAACAAAAAATATGATAAATGCAATTAAGTTAAACAAAACATAGTATATTATGTAGACAAGTCCAAATAATATACAAATCAATGTATCTTTATTATTTTATGTTACAAAATACATCAAGAATTCTAAAGAATTATTGTTTAAATTGCTCTTATACTATGTCGTAACGAACCAAAAATAATAAAAAGATATTGACTCATATATTATTTGGACTTGTCTCCACAATATATCATATTTTATTTAATTAAATTGCATTTATCACATTTTTTGTTTAAAAAATTACATTTATTTTCCATGTAAAGGTGGTGAGTGTAATGAGAATATAAAAAGTATGGGTTTGTGTAGGTGTAAAAAAGTGAGGAGTGATTTATGTAATTTCGCTAAAACTTAGCGATAATAGTGTAATTTACTCAAGAAATTAACATAAAAATGTAATATGTATGTCATGTTGTTGTAAAGATTTATATATAATTATTATACTATTTATTATTTATTTGTAATATTTTCATATAAAGAATGGATGATGAAATGATAATATATAAAACACACATACTATCAATGCATTTGTTTATTAATAAAATACAAATGTTTATAAACAAAATTTAGGTCAGTTTATTTGAGGCTCATCAGGTTAGGATATGTCCCACATTTAAGACTAAGACACATATTAGGAAATTAATCATCTATTAAAATTTTCACAATCAATGTGATCAGAACTTTGTGAAATATAAGTCAAATTCTTAACAAGTGACCGTCCATCATTGACATTCATAAATCATAATTTTATAAAATATTAAATAAAAATGTATTTTTTATTGATAAAAAAGTATGAATAAACAAATTAGAATATTGATACATATCTAGCTAGAAATTAGAGACTTTTATTTTTTGGTTTTGGATGGGATCTCTAACCTATGTGGGTAGTAATGGATCTAGGACCAGAAGTTAGGCTACATAACATATATTAAAAATTAAAATAATAAATATTACTATATATAAAAAGATGAAAATATTATTGTCAAAATCATAAAATTTAAATATATCTAATCAAATAAATTACACATTTTATAATTGATCTTTGTGTGATTTAATATTTTGAAATTATTTAATAATCAAGTTGTTGTCAATATTATTAAACATTTTTCACTCAATATAAGTCATTAAACAATCATTTATCCATGCATATCTAATTCGATTTTACAGTCTATTATTCATAAACTTCACTTTGAGAAGACTCTTTCTACAATTGTTGTAGCAAAAGTTAAAATCACAATTGATTTACAAAAAAATAGTCTCATGAATAAACAATGTGTCTCCACTTTCAACCAACTTATCTAAAAAGATTATTGATTCATTTCATTCAACATTGTTATACATATGAATGATATAAATATCAAGTTGATTATTAAGTATCACATAATCAATTGAATAAAAAATAGGTAGAAAAACATTGCAAGCTCAATTAGTGTTTTGCTATATCAAACCAAGTTAACAAGACATATAAACTCAATATTTTTTTAGAGAAACAATCATCAAATTATTTAAGTTTTATATCCATAATAATATAAAATAATTCAATATCATAATGATTATTTATTTCCTTATGGAGCATGTCATGTTGTTTGCACATAAAAAAATTTGCACATCGTAAAGTGTATGTAGCATAGCCCCTACATATGAGTGAGACTAATTTTGTACTAAAACTTTAAAAATGTGAAAAGTTTGTATAAGAAGAAAACTAATATGTGGGATATAGTATAAGATAAGTCTTAATTTTGAAATTGATAATCTAGTGAATCTAAGCTAGATGGTATATTTTCAATGACATTTGATCCATAATTAGATAAAAGTTTTGGTTTGATTAAAAATAAATCACAGTTTATATGTTGTTCGATGGTCCTTTTGTAAGACATGGCATCATATAAAAATACATAAACATTCACTCTATTTATATTTATTTTTATATTATACATGTATTTGTAAATATTTATTTATATATTAGTGTTATCTTCCTTTTAAACAAAATAATTAAGTTTAATATTTATGTACTACCACTTTAATTTTTATATATAATCAATAATAATTTATGTAATATGTATACATTAACAGTGTAGAAGAATTATACACATTTAATATAACATTTATCATTCATTTGCATTACTTTTATTTAAAAGACAATGATGATTAAAAGTAAATAGTGAATGATGCAGTGACAGTGTAAAAAATTATTACAATATTTGTCTTAGAATAATTAATATATAAATGATAGATAATATGTTAACTATATAAAAATATTTAGAATGTCATTGATGTTAAATTAATGAGAATATTTAACGTCTCTGTCCAATCAACATTGTTCAAGTAATATAAAAATATTAATTTATCTTTTTCAAAATTTCTTTTTAATTAAGTGAGACTTTTTCAGTAGACCAAACCAGAATTTGAGACAAGTGATATTTGTCGAATAATAAAAAACAAGTTCATTTACGGTGTATAATTATATCTTTCAATCACTCTCTCCTACTAAATCAGATCATTGACATTTTGATTTTTTCTGATATTTATGGTTTTGAGTAAATGAAAAATAAAATGACATGTTAGAGAGAAGGGAGAGTGAATTATGAGTCACGGATAAGAAAAGAGGACAGGCAAGTGGTTAGAGAGAGAAAGAGTGAGGAGTGAGAAGAATGAGGGGCATGGTGTTAATGAGAAGTTGAGATGCTTTCAGCTAATCTTTCCTCAAACTGGCATCATCTATATGCTGTATTGGGTACTTGTAGAATACAAACATCTTTCAACATCTTCTTTACTACATTTTTGCAACACCTACCTTTTTTCTTCTTCTCTCTCACTCTTCCTAGGTTTGATTTTCTCCTCTCAAATCTATTATAAAAAAATAAAACAACTCACCCATTATTTTATATATATATTATCAAACAAGAGAGGAAAGAAAAGTAGTATAACAAAACATAGCCTTAAAACACGCAAAGTTTAAATTTCTTCTGCAGGGAATACAAAACCCATATTAAATTATACCAAAAAAGTGTTTTTTTTTTGCTTTAAGAGTGAGAACTAGAAATAGAAATCTTGGGTTAATTACTAGTTTTTATTTATTTATTTATTTTAGTGAATGGTGTTGTTCAAAGAAGGTCTATATCTATTTGTAGCTAGCTAGCTTGGTGAGAAGCTAGAGTATCAATATTTGTGCAGAAGAATGTGGGATCTCAATGACTCACCCGATCAGAGAAGAAAGGGTGAGGAGGAATCAGAAGAAGCGTGTTCTTCTCTAAAGACTTCAATGGATTGTGATGATGATGATAATAATAATAACAATAAAGGAAAAGGAGTTGGATCTGCATCCAATTCAAGTTCTTCTGCAGTGGTTATAGAAGACGGATCAGAAGAAGAAGAAGAAGGTGAAAAGATGATGATGAAGAAGAGAAGCAGCAAGATATTTGGGTTCTCTGTGACCCATGAAAGTGATGATTCCATGGATAGTGATAATAATCTCCCACAACCTCTTATGACAACTCGGCAGTTTTTTCCGGTGGAGGAAGCTGATACCGCCGTCACATCAGGCGGTGGCTGCGGTGGAGTATCTTCCTTCCCTCGTGCTCACTGGGTTGGTGTGAAGTTCTGTCAATCAGAAAGAGTTGGTGCTGGAAAATCAGTTGAAGTTTCACAGCCAATGAAGAAGAGTCGCCGAGGACCAAGGTCAAGGAGTTCACAGTATAGAGGTGTCACCTTTTACAGAAGAACAGGTCGATGGGAATCTCACATATGGTTAGAATTTGTTATTTTATTTTATTAATTTTTACTTGTTTTTTTGTTCTTACAATGAAAATTTGATTATTTTGGTTTCTATTTGTGTCCTTGATATTGCAGGGATTGTGGAAAACAAGTGTATCTAGGTAAGTATTATGATAAGAATGATGTTTGTGTATTATGTATGTGGCTGTTATTTTCCTATATCAAGTGGCTAAACTAAAACATGCTTTTTTCCTCTTTTTAACCCATTTTTGTTTGTGTTTTTTGTGTGTGTTGAATATGATTTTGTGTTGAGACAAATGTGTTTATGTGTGGGGAAATTTTGTTGTTATGATTGACCAGATGGTTTTTGTTTGGGTAAAATTTGTGTAGGTGGATTTGACACAGCACATGCAGCTGCTCGGTGAGCACTAATTGACCCATAGCTCCTGAAACATGAAACAGATATAAAAATGTTTCATTCTTAAGGCTCAAAGAAAAATATGTATTCATTTTTCTTTGTGCAGTGCATATGATAGAGCAGCTATTAAATTCCGAGGAGTAGAGGCAGATATCAACTTCAACATTGAAGACTATGAAGATGACTTAAAGCAGGCGAGTTTTTTTTATTATTTCATTTTTAATTTATTGTTTCTTATATAAAAGACATTTAATTTATCCTATATTTTACACCTTATCTCATCATATCTCGAATTTTTTCAATAATTTGTTTGAATGTGATGTTAATATTAGATGAACAATTTGACGAAGGAAGAGTTCGTGCACGTACTTCGTCGACAAAGCACTGGATTTCCAAGAGGAAGCTCCAAATATAGAGGTGTAACTTTGCACAAATGTGGAAGATGGGAAGCTCGAATGGGCCAATTTTTAGGGAAAAAGTAAGCATTGTTATATCTTGTACCCATTTTTTCTATTAGTGTATTTTGTTCATGCAGATTTATTAGTGTCACAACTACTAAGGTTAATTAATTTAATTTGATTCACTAGGTACGTTTATCTGGGTTTGTTTGACACTGAGGTTGAAGCAGCAAGGTATCTATCTGCTCTGCTGAAGTTATCAATTTCATATATATTTCCTTTTCCCCCTTCCAATTACTAGATTACCCATCTAGATGAAATTAATCTATGCTAGGGTTTTAAATTTTCCTGCACTTTTTACAGGGCCTATGACAAAGCAGCAATAAAATGCAACGGCAAAGAAGCTGTCACAAATTTTGATCCAAGCATCTATGACAATGAACTTAACTCTGGTAAGTAATGGACTATAAGATTAATGTACCTTGTTTTAATTCAAAAGTTTTTTATATAAGAGAACAAGATATGTACCGACAATGTAAGAGTTTTATATACTATCACTATATCATCCTAATTCAAATGAATGCATGATAGATAATGTACTGACTATGCATAAATATTTTACACTGACAATGCATAGATATAACAGTTTTTATATTATTCACAGTTACATATATAAAATTAAATGTATATATTATTATTGGACATCAGAATCTACAGGTACTACTACCACTGCAGATCACAATCTGGACTTAAGTTTGGGAAATTCCAGCTCCAAGACTAGTAATCATGATCAGCACATGTCATCTGAGTCTAATTGGAGAAATGAGGGTAGCATTAACAAACCAAAGGTTCATATAATATAAAGATTTTTTTAATTATGTGATGGTTTTTTAACTCTTGTTCAGTTTCCTAATATCCCAAAATTTTGATGCTCTTATTAACATTTGATTCAGCTGGTGAGTATATTACCAAAACCATATAGTAATAGAAGCAACATTGAAACACATGGTGGAATGGGTGTGCAAGGACAAGCTCACCTTCATTCCTCACCTTCAAATGAATTACAAAGATATGGTCCCTACAAGTCTCTTGGAGAATCTCAAATGCTTCACAATTTTGCACATCTTCAACCACCAAATTTTCATGTGGGTACCTATTCAATTAATTTATTTTAACCCATGCATTAAATAGATGAGTGATAGATCAAGCAACACCCATTATTATTACTATCTATATCTTATATCAGTATTTAATCATGGTCCATTATAATTAATTTTTTATTATGTATTACATTTTCCTGATAGAGTCACTTTGGTGCAACAGTAACATTATTTTTTAGTGACCATGACCTCATGATTTTAAATTCTGTAAATAGTCTATATACTTGGGTAAGACTGTGTATATCTGAACAGAGATCATCTATCTCCAATAATGTCTCATTTCTTGTCTCAGACCAATTAGACATTGTCACATAAATAAAAAGAAAACTTTTAAAAACAAAAAATAACAGTTTTATATTAATTGTTAAAATCTAATTAGATCAGGACAAAAAATTAGATACTATTGGAGGCAAGTGATCTTTGCACGCGTACATCTACAGTAGCCAGATAGTGGGAGCATGGTGCACTCGGCCAACCTTTATTTACATTTTCTTACTAAATGCAGTTTCCCAGCAGCAGCAATGGAAGAAGAGGCCTTATAGGAAGTGATCTTTCATTATCAGTGAGTGATCAACAACAACAGTGGCAATCTGGGCCTCCTCATTATATAGCAACTGCTGCAGCATCATCAGGATTCCCACCACAGATTATAAGACCCTCTTCTCAAGGTTGGCTGCAGAAAAATGGGTTCCACACTCTAATGAGACCCTCCTCATGATCCTTAAATATAGTAAAAAAAAGTATTTCTGCTTTGCCATTTACATTCAAATAATCATATCTACCCTCTTAGAAATCTCTCTTTCTTACTCAGTGAAAATGGATGCAGTGTTAGATTTTATGTGTTCATGTCCAAGTAACCTAGACCCCCCCTTAGGAAAAAGCCCATACAAGACCAAAACTTTACTATTGAGGTGAAAGAAGGGATAACAAAGGAAAAAAAGAATCCAAATTAGGAACTCAGTGATGGTCTTAGTTTGGGGTCAGTCAAACTAACAAACAGAAGAAATCTTTAACTAGATAATATATATTCTGGCTTCTGACTAAAATTTTCTGATCTTCTAAAAACTTTGATTTATTGCTTTTCTACGTTATGTGGTATTTATGACAACACCTATTCATTTCTTAATTTGGGATATATTGCTATCATATATTCATGGTTGTCAATTTGTTTCTTTTTTTCTTGGTCTTGAAAACTTTGCCAAGGAAAGATGCTAGGTTTGGTTTCCGAGAAGGACAAGGTAGTAAAAATTATTGCATGTTGCTTGTTAATATTCTCAAATTGTTAATAATGCATTAATTAATTAAAATTGTATGATTCTCCAAGAGAAAATAATGTATACGACAATGTAGTAGTTAAACAAATTTATAATTCATGTATTAATTATTATAGATTATTGAATAAAAATAATATATATGAATGATAAATGATATATTGATGATATTTTTGGGTATAACCAAAGGTATCTTTATACTATTATTGAAGAGTTAATCTAATTTTAAAATGCATAATTGTAATTCCCAATAAATATCGTTCTTAGAAATTAAATATTTGACTTTTGACTTAGTATACTATAGGAGGGTTCAATTGAATTTTACACTACTTGTAAAAAATATATTAAACTCTTCTTTTAAATCAAGGATTAAATGTGTTTATTTTAGGGATAACAATAATTTTAAGTTATCCGCTTAGATGGAAGGAAAAAAATTAAGATTGAGCAAAATGTAGCTAAGAAGAAAAAAAGGAGGGAAAATAAAAGCATAAAATTACTGATAATAGGAGAAGGGTGAAAAAGAGAGAAACAAAATGGTAGATTTTCTGTTGTCTTGGAAATAACATTAGATGGTGATGAATAGTCACAATCAACGGTGTCCTTTGAATCAGTTCTCTCGGACTAAAGCAGTCAGACAAAGCTATTATTACGAGAGGGACCTATCATTGGTCGTCTAAAGCTTCGAAAGGACACTGATGCATGAAGTGTGAGAGAGAAGAAAGAATTAACCAATAGGGTATAATTTTAAACCAGCGATTGGTGTTTTAACACTTTAATCACTCCTTGTCAGTTTTAACTTTTCTGAGAAAAAGTAAGTTCCAGTAGAAGTACATAGTAATAAATAATAACATTGTTAATTAAAAGCAGTAATTATAATATTTGTAGGAAACTGGTATATCATTTTATAAATTCTTCTACTCACGAGAAAGTGGCTTATGTAATATATGTTTTGTATATTAATAATTCATTTACAATATCATTATTTTATGAGTATGAAGATTTAGTGGAAGAATATTTTTTGGTATTACTAAAGGTATCTCATTAATTTATGAACAATGATCTAATCCATTTTAAGATATGTATAACTATTCTTTCCAATAATTCTTAACATTTTAGTTTTCATGAGTATCTAATAATGCTTCATATTACTAACTAACGCATGCGGCAGAACAATCTAACATTATGTGTACTTTTGTTGGAACAGAGGACTGATTGGTTAATGGATTGGTGAGGTTGCATTCATGATTATAGACCTGTGAGGTTGAGAGGGAACAGCTTCTGACTCGTTAATGAATCAGACACAGTATTTGATGATAACATGTGTTTATCTCTTTTGGATTGGATGCAACATCTATTAACAGTATATATAAAATCTAATATTTATCTATTAGTGATGTAAGTTTTTTTATATTATTACCTTATTATTTATCATTTATGTATACAAAAATTACATTATATATATATATATATATGAACTCATAAATATAATCAGCCCCATTTGTTATTTTTTATGTAATAATGTTTTTAAAAATGGATTAATAAGTGTTTTAAAGATTCATTGTTTAAGAAATACTCCTTTTCTTCCTTACTTTTCACCTTTTATTACTGTATCACTTTAAAGACAAAAAAGTATCAAGATAATCGTGAATATAAGTAACTAAAAATATTTTTGTCACAATCTATTATTTAAAGTTAATAATTAGTATCTTCAATAATTGTTATGTGTATATTATTTTAAAGTGACATTTAAAATATGAGAGTACAAAAAGTAAACTTTGGAAAAACTAAATCCAAACCCATTACCTTACCTTTGATAAAATATTCTTAAACAATGTTGCTATTAGAACTGTTAATAATGTTAGTCTTTAAAAAATCATACATGCATTCGTCACTTGGAGCGTCATCATTGATATTTTAAGAAAAAGTGGGCTTTCAAAGCTTTCAATTGTTATATTATAAAAACGAAGCTGCACGTTGAACCGTTATTTTTTAATAAGCACGAAACAACTCGAAGCATGTATCTGCTCTACTTTACAAAAAGAAGAAAAAACAATTCATATGTTTTCCCCCAGCAAGTGAACACAATTTTTAATTTATATTTTCATGTGAAAAGTTTCTTTTAAAAATCAGAGATATCATAGTAACATGTAGAGAGAAACACTACAATATATTAAAGTTTTAATAGGTTATAGTATAAGCCAAACAAATACAAATGGTAATACTTATCCTATCTAGATTAGTCTTCCCTTTTTTATTTTACAATGGTCATAATGCCCTTTTAAGAATATAGGAGCATGCTATTACATATTACATATAAGACTAGGATGATGTATTCTCAAATCGATTTCATTCTTATAAGGAGATTAAATAAACAGTTTTATTTGGACTATAAAGTTATGCTTGACGAGAGATTGACCATCCAATATATTGGTCATGGATGTAAGAGTATAGTGAAGAGAAAACGCCAATATAGTCTCAAGAATTAAGTGGTGAAAATTGAAGAGTGTGGAATGAATAAGCTTCTAATAAGAGTTTTGGAGGAAGGGTTTTGTGAGACGCAAGAGATGGTAATGATATGTGAGATAAGACGGTAGTAAGAATTAGGAAGATAGCAAATAAGACATTAGGTGAATTTAGAGGCTTTGGACCAAAGGATAAGCTTCATGGTGGTGAGACAAAAATATTCAAGACAAAGTTAAAGTGAAAAAAAAATATTATAAAGCATAACCCTTTGTAAAAATATTAAAAGTTCGAAAAAATACAAGGCAACTAAGAAAGGTACAAAAAAAGTTATGAGTGAACTAAAGATAAAGTATATGATGAGTTATACAAATCGCTAGATAGCAAGTGTTAAGACCTCATATGTCTGAAGTACATTCTAAGTGTTAATCATCAAAGTTTTAGTGATTCCAAATAATTAAGTAAGACTATATTCGAAATTTTGATGAGTTTTAGATCTAAGTTCAATTATTTGCTTTTAAATTGAAATTTTTCTATTTGGTATTTATTTTAAAACTCTCTTTAATACAAATCATTGTTTATTATTACTATAGTGAAATCTTGGTGCATCTAGAAGTAGTGTATAATATTGGGTGAATCAATATACAAACTTGTTTAATCTTCTATCCCTAAACTCATAATTATTTAAGCTTATATAATTATTTTCTAAACTGTGGAATTTTGCTTTTTGATAGCATTAAGTTTTTATCAAACATATTTTCAATCCGTCTTAGTAAGACAAATAATTCATATAAGATTTGTAAGCTGAAAACCAGATGAGTCTATTGTCTAAAATCTGCTAATTAAAATTATTTGTATTCTACCAAAAGTTTTTGTAAAAAATTGGTAAATACAATTCAACCTTGCTCTTTCTTGTATTACTTTTGATTATTTCAACAAGGAAATGAAAAGAAGCGTAAGTATGATTTGCAAATTGTAAGGAAAGAAAGATAAGAGGCTTGAAATATATAAAATGCATTAAAGATGAAGATGAAAAAGTCTTGGTGAAGGACACAAATTTTAAGAAAGACAGGAGAACTATTTTCACATGCTTTTCAATGGTGATCATGATTCTTTACATTGTTATAGACTAAACACTAAGGAAGAGGATCAAAATTATACATTTTATCGTAAATTTAAATGTTAGAGGTGAAATAAACTTTGAAAAGGGTGGAGAATGACAAAGTGGTTGAACCACATAATATACATATTGGGGTCTGAGAGGTTTTAGAAAAGTATGTCATTAGTTGACTCACAAAGTTGTTTAGTGACACTATAAGATCTAAGAAAATGACAGATGAGTGGAGGTGAAACACTGTAATCCCTATTCATAAGAGCATGAGATACATACAAAATTGTGAACACTATATGAGGATTAAACAACGAGCCATACTATGAAGTCGTGGAAGAGAATAATTGGGTGGGGTTAAGACAAAGGACACGCATATGATAATCAATTAATTTGGTTTTATGCCAAAAACATTCTATAATTGCTATAATGATATGGAGAAGTATGATATTGTGTCCATATATGTATTGGGCATAAGTCTAACAAGAAAAAAGTTCATATTCTCTAAATTCGAGCAATTTAAGATATATATGGTGGAGTCAAAAACTAAGTGAGAACAGAAGATGAAGTCCCATAATATTTCCTTATTGCTATAAAACTACCCCACAAGTCAAAATTGAATCTTTACTTATTTACATCGGTCTTGGATGTGCTTATTGAGAACATATCTAAGAACGGGGCCACAATGCATGACTTTTCCGAATGATATTGTCCTAGTTGGAGAAGCGAGAGAAGATTAAATGAGAAGTTAGAAAAGTTGAGACAAGCTCGAAGCACATGTCTTTCACATAAGTCAAAGTAAGATAAAGAATATGGAGTGTAATTTTAGCGAAAGGCAGACAAATCTTAGCGCAAAAGTAAAGATTGAAGATCATATCATACCACAAGTCACTAAATTTAATTATATTCAACCAATCATACAACTCAACAGGTTAATTGAGTATATGTAAATTATAGGATTCAAGTAGAATGAATGAAATCGTGGATTGCATCAACTGTCATATGTGTTAGAAAGATATCACTCAAGCTTAAGGAAAAATTTTAACACACATATATAAGAATTACAATGTTCAATGTGATTGACTGTTTGACCGCAAAATGTCAAAAAAATAAAAATAAAAATAATGCTGCATATATGAGAATGTTGCATTGGATAGTTTATACGCTAGAAAATATAAGATTAGAAAATAATATATTGGATAGAATGTTTGGATAACTCCTATTATAGAAAAAGACGATAGACTCTCTCCTTATTTGATTTAGGCATATGCAGAGAAACCATTAAAAACCTCATTAAATAAAATAAATAAGTAGAGGTTAGCCTAATTTGTAGAAGCATATGAAGAATAAAAATCATAGGTGTAAATTAAAAATAATAATTAGAAATGAGTAATTTGTAAAAATATATGATTTATAATAAAATATTAAGTCGTTCAATCTCATGTAATTAATATATGAATAAAGTTGATTAGGGTAGAGATATGTTTGTTTTCTGAAGAATTATTGTGTTTGAGTAATAATGAGTTATTTCTATATTTACAGATTATTTGACTATTTCTGGAACTAATTATTCTTCTATCATAAGATCACATAGGAGGAGTTTTAATTAATTTTCTCTCTCTAAAATTTGAACTAAGGCCTTCATCCTTAGGACTGAAACTGTTCACACTTTACAACATTGATTTACCGTTTATTCGTCGGGCTAAAGGCTTCTTATACTGATTTTGCTACAAAATGAGCATGAAAAGATGATGACTTGACAATAACATTATTCGAATAGTTTTAGACATCTAGGTGTATAGATGTGTGTTTGTGAATTTGGTTGCGAAGGAAAAGTAAAAATTTTATTTTATAAATATATTTTATGACTTTAAATTTTTTAGTTTTTCTTACTTCTTATCCAAAACCAACTTGAATAAATGGATATAATATGTCTAATAATATTGAATTGGTGTACGTCACCTAACCAGAAATTTGGTTCTAGTTTACGGTGCAGTTTTTATTATAAAAGATATAATATTTCTTTATCTAATTTGAAAATAGGAATTTAGAAAAAGACATTTATATGTAAGAAACTCTCATCTAGGGATAAGTCGGTTAAATATTCATTCTTACTTTTTAAATGAAGAGACTTGTTATTGATATTTGAACTCATAACATCTTTGTAACTAAACACCTACCTTAACAATGATTCTTTATAGCATAATATTAACTATATTTCTAACCTTATTAACTATATTTCTAACCTTATTACTCTTATTATTTTAAAATTTAGTTATAACTTATAGCGAAATTTTACCAATGAAAAAAACAGGATCTTCTGTCCCACATTAAGTGAAGACTAGAATAATAAGTTTGAAACACAATTAATTTGATCATATAAAGAGGACCACTTTAGCATGGATATGTCCAATAACAATTGGAGTGGTGGTCCAAAGAGTTGATAACACGGGCCTTAATTTTAGTCTCTTTTTGGTACGAGCCTTGATTTGAGTCTACGTAAAGTAAAGAAGAAAACAAAGATAGTAATATATAGTAAACTACAGCATAGAGTACAAAGTGAGACTCTGCAATTCATATCCCATTAGGGTAAAGGCATTCCTCACCTTAGATCCTTTTTCTATTGCACTGTATCTAAGACACTGCAAATACCCAGAGTAACTCATTTCTCTTTCCCCTCTGTAAATATCTTTCTTTATTAGTTTTACCGTAGAAAGTTTAAGGTTTCTGACAGATATATAAAAGAAAGCAAGAGAAAAAAAGGAAAATAAAAAAATACTAGTGTAATAAAGCATACACAAATTGTGCACACAAAACTAATTAATAGATAATACTTATGACGTAATCACTTAAAATGTAAAACTATTATGACACATTAAGTTATTTAATTATTGAAGTGTTGATTGATATACTCTACAAAGCTGTATAATTATATAATACTCGACAAATATTTTATATATAAAAAAAGGAGTTTCACAATCATTTGCTTGACACAACCCAAAGTCTAATCCCTATTTGTTGAACGATTTGGGCTTGATTATATTCATCATCAAAGTAACAAGACGTTGTTTTAGTGATGTAAGATCTAGTTATATCTCTAGAAAGATTAAGATGTCAATGGTTCGATTCCTAGGAGTGTCATTTATTAAAATAGACAATCAAACACTGCAAAATGAATTAGTTCTTTATCCAAAAAATGACAAGATATCATTGGTATTATAAAAATAACTAAAAAGAAAGTTTAGGTCCTAAATTGATTTGCCTTTGTTTGATTTTAGAGAAAAATAAAAAAGAAGTTAAGGGGAGAGAAGTTAGGGAGAAAGTGGATTTTTCCCTTACTTGGTTGAGAAGAGAGAAATGGTGGAGAAAATAAAAATATGTGAGACTCACATAAAATTCTTTTTCAACAAAAATCGAGAGAAAACTACAATGGAAAACGTTTGATCACATAAAATGACAAATATAACCTTAGAATATTTCATTTATTAATATTTTCCACTTTTTATTTTATTTTAAGGATATTGACGTCTTTTCAATATAATATTTTTTTTCTAAACAAGATAAATAAAGAAGAAAATATTTGTTCCTCTTTTATTTCTTTTTAATTTCTTTCTTTATTAGGTTTATGGTAGAAAGTTTAAGGTTTTTGACAGATATATAAAAGAAAGCAAGATAAAAAAAAGGAAAAAAATTACTAGTGTAATAAAGCATACAAAAATTGTGCACACTAAACTAATTAATAGATAACAATTATGACGTTATCACTTAAATGTAAAACTATTATATGACAAATAAGTTATTTAATTGTTAAAGTGTTGATTGATATACTCTAACAAAGCTGTATACATGTATCATATATATATATATATATATATATAAAAGAAAATGATATATCTTTTTACTAATTTTTTTTACAAATTCTCCTTATCATAAGGAGTTCAACTCCTCTATAGTACTAGAGAGACCAATACTAGAATATGAGGATAAATATTTAAAAAAATATTATTTATTTTTATTGAAAAATAAAATGAAATCATTATTTGGTAGTGCCATAATCTCATTTGCCATGTGCCATAATTATTTGGTAGTGCCATACTAAAGAGATTTTTTTGTCATGTGCCATAATCTCATTTGGTAGTGAAGTATCTAGTATTGAACATAATCTCCATTGCTCACAAGTAAATGATATGTGTCACAAAATTTGTTTATTGATGATTGGTTTATAAGTGACATATGTCACTTTATTGTGTATAAGATGATTTGTAGGAAAATTTAGTAGAAGAATATAACATTACTATATATATATATAAAAGCACAAATATTTCTTCCTCTTATCTTTCTTTTCCATTTCACTCAAACCAAACAATATAAAAATCTATTATCTTTCTCATCTCTTTCTTTCCTTCTATTATCTCTCTCATATCTTTCTCTCTTTTCTCTTTCTTCTTTCAATCAAACAAATCATAAATGAGCAAAAGAAGATTAACTTGAGACATCAATTTTGATATTCTTATTGTTATGACATTAATCATTAATGTTTGAAAAACTATCAACTATATGTGAACTAAAATGCAATTTTGACAATAGTAAAAAGTGAATGCATGTTATTTATTTGATCGATATATTATTCTTATCTTAACTATTATGATTTAGTTACTATAGAAAGATCATTTTAAGTAATTATGATGATTTATATTAGAAAGAGAATAACCGAAAATTTCACCACTAATTCAATCATTAATGAGTTGAAGTCTTTAAAGGAATGAAAATTAACACTTTAAATGAATGTACATTTTTTTTTATATTTTTCTAATTGATCTAACTTATAAAGTGTAATTAAATATTGTGGCATCCTTAAACTTTACATTAAAATCCGCCAGTATTCTAAAACTAGTAGAATATCAACAGTTTAGGGAAGAATTAATATCCCTAAAATTGTCTTCATTATACTATGTGCTTACCAATCAATTTATTTGTCGTCTTTTCTCTAGCTAGGTCGATTATCTAAGTATATGACCATTCAATCACGAATCTTGTCCACCCAACCATGATTTATAATCGTGTAAATCCGATTTTATGTCCCATTGTTGAACTCTGACCTTTCGTGGCAATGGGATGAAACAATTCTTTTTATATTTTGGCTATTGATTAGAGGAAGACTATTGGCCGAGGAGAGAATGCAAAAACCGCATATTCATATTGCTGATGACACATCCATCCTGTGTGTACCAAATGTGTATCAGAGATGTAATCTTTGCAACATTTTTTAATGCATACTCTCTCAACAGATTCTTACAAGTACAATGCAATGGCCTGGGATAAGGTACATCCCTAATAGACTTCACATTTGCAGGAAGAAGATGCTGCATATATGGAGATTTGACATGCTGAATAAAAATTTATTAGTTGCAGCATTACCAGAAGCTATATACTTTGTGTGGCTTGAGAGGAATAACAATTTTTCTGAAGGAATATAGAGAAAGTTCTGAGGACCTTGAAACCTGAAGCGAAATATAGAACTTATGGCAAATGCAAAGAAGAGCGGAAGCATCCTAGGAACCTAAAAATTTGGCCATATGTATTTTACTAAATTTGTAGGTTCCTATATTTTTTTTTAGGTATAATGTTCAACCTAAACAAATATAGGAACCTAAAAATTAAGTAAAATTTTGATGTGCAAGCCTCTTAAATAATTTATATGTGTCATTTTACGATAGAGAAACAATGTTTATGTATATTTTTAGAGAAATTGTAAACAAAAACCAAGGTATAGCAATTGTCACTAAAACTCAACTGAGAGATGGTCCAAACAAAGAAGAAATTCTAATGGTCTTGTTGTGGATACCAAGTTTATGATGGCAAATAATTTCTAGTTTGTTTGCACTTTTGATACGCATCACAAGTTTTATCCACTTGAAACTTTGTTTTTGGTAAGTCAATTACTACGTCTTTTAAAATAAGTTTATTTAGATTATTTATATTTATATGAGCAACTCTCTTATACCAAAGTCATAGTTCTTTTTCTTTAAAAGTTAACCAATTTTCATGCAAGGATGTAATATTTTGGGTACCTACAAAATAAAATTAATTTGAGAATTTAGGTACCCAATTTATCTTGGGTCCTTTTGGATGAACATTGAGATTTTGTCCCTTAACTATCTACATATAACTATCATTTTGAACATCATATATATAAATATTACATGAGGAAAACATGTGTTCACAAATACGACATTAGAATGCACCACTTATTTTCTATATTATACCTTCTTCTTATTGAGTGTTGTATCCTAGTCCCATATCTATTTCCAATATTCTTTTGGTTTGAAAGTAAGGTATTCAAGTTTTGTTTTCCTAGTGTTAAACTTGCAAGTCATTTGTTCAAATCATTGTTGGATATCAGCAGATTAGAATACACCTAGAAGGGGGTTGAATAGGTGTCGCAGATCACTTGCTCTATTTTTCCTATATTTGCACAAAACTAAAACAGACTGCAATTAATCGATTATGCTTGGTCTTAATCGATTAAACAATGCTCGAATATAATCAATTATGCTTATGGATAATTGATTATCCTTACACTCGCACAACTTGATTCTTTGATTTCTTGCACAACAAGTTACCGATTACCGATTCTTTACACAATTAATTGATTAATGAGATTACAAAAAGACAGTAAACATATTATAACATGCAACTCATTTTAACACAATTAATCTACAAAGTAAAGATGAAAAGTAAAGAGATTAGAGATTAGAAAGAGGTGCACAAGGAATTTTATCCTGGTTCGTTTGCAATCCACTACAAACTACATCCAGGTCTCCTCTTTTGATCTCGGGAGATTTTTCTTCAACTATTGCAAGTTGTGAGTTTTACAAACACACTTCCAATTACAAAATCAGGAAAACTAAGCCGATCCTTACTTAGCCCCTATGAGCTTAACAACCTAGGTTTGACCTAACTAAATCGCCTACTAGGATCTCCTATCCTTTCACGATCGGCCCCAACCTCGGTATTGCTCGAACTAAGACCTCTTAGCTTGTGACAAGATTACAAAGATCTCTCTCATAGTGAAACAATTCACAAAGAGATCAACTTCCTTGTTCAAACAGAATGTATTGAGTTGACTTGAGTACTTAATACTCATATTCAACAATTGAAAACTAAATCTAAAACATAAAGCAGAAAATCCACAAGAACCTAATTCTAAATGAAATTTAATACATTATTTTTTCCAAAAAAGATTCACACTCTTTTCAGAAAAAAGATTTTCCTCACAAAACTCTCAAAGAAATCAAGAACTAGATGCAAGAATTCAATACATAGAAAAATAGAGACTAGATACAATGATATTAATCTCTAAGCCTAAATCAAAATGCTTTCACTCCATAGGTTTTCTAAATGCACTTTCTCACTGCAATGCAATCTATGAAAATGTATGCTCTCTAACAATTTTTGAAATATGCATGTTATGGCACATTGGCAAGAATTACAGAATTTATACTCATCCTACTAATACTAATATTAATTGACTATCCTTCCATTTAATCGATTAACATGCTGTTAAAAATCTGTTTTCAATTATGTCTTAATGATTATATGATGTCTTAATCGATTAATGTGTTAACAACATCATATAAATTAGTAAATGAGTTCTAGATAATTGATTTCACTAACTACATAATTGATTATATTGAGTTAAAAATGTTTTTCTTTGATGTAAGGAATGTATGGTAAACTACTTATATGATATGCACATGCTTTACTTAGCATTTCATAATATATTACCTTTCATGCATGAAACTATGTATGTGTATGCATGAGCCTATTATCGTAAGATATCTAGATGTTATGTCTCAATTTTAATTTTTAGTTCTTGTGAGACTTTACACCTATGTTTACCTAACCTAGACTCAATCTAAGGCAACCATCTTAATACTTCTAAGGTTTCATACCTCTTCTCTCACTTTCCCTTTTCAGCCATTTATCCTTATCATTATGTTTTGGGTAATTAGGACATACAAATTTTATGCGCCCTTATTTGCCACACTCATACATGTAACTTTGTAAACAGAAGTGCTGTTCTTCCTTCTAGTTAAGTTCTTTTTTGCTTGAATTTGGAACTTCCTAAAGCCTCATTTCTTTAGAACTTTCCGAATTTCCGTACTAGTAGTCTCATTATCTCATCAACTTTGGATAAATTAGAACTATCTTATTTATGATGCTCTTTCACTTCTTTTACCTTAGATGTAGTGACTTTTAGAGCAATTCCCTTCTTATTGCGATCGGTTTCCTAATGTTGTGTGAGACGTCCAAGCTCCAATTGATGTTGCTTGATATTCCTAAATAAAGTAGCAAGGGACATAATTGAAAGATAATTTGCTTCCATAATTGTTGTCACATTGGGTTGTGCAGACCTCTTAAGATATTTTAACACTTTGTTAGTTAATTCATTATGTGTAAGTACTTTTCCAAAACTAGTAAAATGATTAACAATATGAGAGAAACGTTTTTCACATCATCTATATTTTCTTTTGGAAGCATACGAAACAATTCATACTAATGCATTAGTGTATTCAATTTAGCACATTTTACTTCAGCAATACCCTCATGGGTAACTTCCAATTATCACACATGTCTTTAGAACTAACACATTGAGAAAATCTAAAGAAATCATCATATGACAAAGCAAAAATAATAATATATTTGGCCTTAATATTTTTTTAAATTTTATTTTTCTAATCATCAATCCATAAAGATTTGGGTTTGTCAATTGGTTCATTATTTATCATGTGTCATGGCTTATGTGGTCCATTCTTTATGGATTCCCAAATATCAATATCAATGACCTTAATGAATAACTTCATTCTTGCCCTCCAATAGGTATAACCCTTACCATTGAATACAAGTGGCCTGTTTATAGAAGCACCTTCGCCATTAGAGCACATCCTTTTATATATTCTTGTTAAAACAAAGACTAATCAATTATCGAGGGCAGTTAATCGATTAACCTAACAAAAAACATCATATGAACCAGGTTTATATGACACATCTAACATGTAAATATTCAATCAATCATGGAATGATTAACAGTTCTAATATAGTCAGGTTAAACATGTATTAATCAAACACATATGACATACACACAAGATATGGTCAAGAGACTCATAAAACCAAAATTCATAAACCATTCGACATAATTGGCAATTGTCCAAAAAAACATGATATTTGCGAAATTTAAGAAACAAGTACTGAAATAGAGTTAAACAACATATTACAAGTGAAAAGATCACAATACTAAAAAAATAACATGAAGTACATGACCCAAAACACAATACTAGACGACAAAATATAACACCCTATAGGCTAGCCACTCCTAGACTAATCCTAAGATGGTGAAGGATGACGTCATGCTTGCGGATGCATTATGTCATGAGTGGTCCAAATGAGGAAGTCCAAACGATTGATTTCTTCATTTAAGTGATCATTTTGCCTCTCAAACCTAGATTGAATCATGTTCTGCAGAGACTCATAGTGTGTGTCAATACGAGCATTGAGGCTCTGTTCCATAACATCTAAGTGAGCTATCCCGTATGAAGGTTCTTGAGGCATAGCAGAAGCCTCCCCCTGATTCTCTGGAATCGATTCATTCATAGGAACATCTTCATCAGATAAGTCCAAATCCACGGTTGTGTTATGATCCTCCTTGTATTCCCAAGCATTGTTATACTTATAAATACCCATTTTGTGGATGAGATTATCTCCAATCAAGTTGTCTCGAGAGTTCATTGTAATAATCAATGTATCAGAGATATCTATTTTTATATGGTCAATGATACGCGATATGAATATTCCATATGCAAGCAGCTTGTTCGATGAGGTTGATATGTCATTCATAACCTTTAGAATCTCCTCAGGCCATTTGATCTTTATATTTTCTCGGACAACAAACATGAATTTTAGGTCATTTATAGTAGGCTGAGCATGGTTAGTGTTCCATTGAACCAGAAATATACGCTACAATATAGTGGAGAAGACAATTCTCAACAGATAATGATCCAGATTTCTTTAACTCACCTTGCACATACATGTGAGGTCCACTGACACACGATTTGTACATTTTAGTCCCATTGAATGAGTTCCATAACTCATTCGAGCAGTCTCCAAGGTAGGAACCATCACTAGCTAATCCACTCATATCTAAAAATAGGTTTTCATTCAACTCAAATATTTTCCCCGAAACCATACACCAATAAGTTCCATCTTTGTATCTAAGGTTTGCATAAATTTCCCTAACAAGAGTAGGATATACTTTACCATTAAGCTCCAGAAATTGGGTCACACCCTGAACTTCCAATCCATGTGGAAACTTGAATCCTTGAGATATCTTCCAATCCATATCCGCATATCGGATATAGGTTGGTTTCCTCCATTGATACTTTACTAGACGAGTTTCTTGCAAAATTAGTGAATAGTAGGGCTCACCTCCATCCTTCCTATAAGCATGGTCGGAACCAGAGCCGATTTCAAATCTTCTTGGATGGTTAGTAGTGGTTTTGAATCTCTTCTATTTACCATCAGCCATTGTTCTGAGATTAGAAAGCTCTAATCGATTATGTAATCGATTTGGGGTGATTTTTGGTTAGGGTTTTAGGTTGGGGAAGAACTAGATTTTTGGATTTCTTGAGGATTGGGGTCTAATAGGTGGCTAACTAGGCTTAAGAACACTCGTTCTGGATTACTATAATGAAGGAAAAGATCAATTTCACGTCTGGACAAAGAAAAGGTAGGAATTGAGATTTTAGGGTTTGAAAAACTTTCCCAAATACACGTTGAATCTGTTATATTTTACTACCGTTAATCGATTAAGGCTTATGTTAATCGATTAAGACCTGTTAAAATTTCATGCAACTGATCCTAGTTAATCGATAGAAGATAGAGATTTTAAAAGTTTTAAGCTACTGGAACTCAATTTAATCGATTGTCATACATGGAATTGATAAATATTAGTAAAAGTGCAGATTTGAGTATGTTTTTGAGATTAACAAGGTATGCTAAGACTCTAAACCTAGGAACCTATTCTATACAGAGTTACACACTTCTAACACTTAAACATGTAATCATGAATGCAATTTATCAAGCACAAAGGGAAACATGCATTTACATACAACATATAAATAAGCACATTTATCATACAAAAGACACGAAACACCATCAAACAAACTAGTTAAGATATTTTTCATCAAGTATTCCAAGTTCTCTCTTAAGAAAAAGAACGAGTCCCGTGGATGGGGCTTGGTGAAAATATCAGCTAGTTGTTAAGTGGTTTCAACAAATTCAAGTACATAATCACCTTTTTGTACATGATCAGACAAAAAATGATGCCTTATCTCTATATGCTTAGTTCTAGAATGCAAGATGAGATTCTTGGATAGGTTTATGGCACTTGTATTGTCACATTTGATCGGTATCTTTTCCAAAGAGAGACCAAAATCCATAAGTTGCTGCTTCATCCAATGGATTTGAGCGTAACACACACCAGCGATAATGTACAATGCTTCGGCGGTGGATGAAGCAACACAAGCTTGCTTTTTGCTATGCCATGACACTAAGGAACTGCCTAATAGGTGGCAAGTTCCACTAGTGCTTTTCCAATCTAGTTTACACCCAGTGAAATCAGAATCAGAATAACCTACCATGGATAGTGAGGCATCTCTAGGATACCATAGTCCCATATTAAGGGTTCCCTTTAAATTTCTCATGATACGTTTAACAGAAGTAAAGTGCAATTCCTTAGGCGTGCATTGATATCTTGCACACATGCAAACACTAAACATAATATTAGGGTGACTCACAGTTAAATATTATAACGAGCCTATCATGCCACGATATTTAGTTACCTTTACCGCTTTCCCTTTTTCATTATTGTCTAAATTGCACGAGGATACCATAGGAGTGGATGCTTCTTTACATTTTCCACCTCGAATTTGCATAGCAATTCTTTGCTGTATTTTGATCGGTGAACAAATATGCCACTGTGTATTTGCTTGATTTGTATTCCTAGGAAGAAGGTAAGCTCTCGCATCATTAACATTTAAAATTCACCCTGCATCAAATCAGAAAACTCCTTGCAAAGGAGGTCATTAGTAGCTCCAAAGATAATATTATCAACATATATTTGAACTAATAAAAAATGATCATCTGATTTTTGGATAAAGAGCATTGTGTCAATTTTGCCCCTCACGAACCCCTTTTCTAAGAGTGAAGTGCTCAGTCTATCATACCAAGCTCGAGGAGCTTGCTTTAGGCCATAAAGTGCCTTTTTAAGCTTATGGACATGATTCGAAAGTTTATAATTTTTTAAGCTGGGCGGTTGCTCAACATAAACCTTCTCTTGAGTTAATCCATTCAAGAAGGCACTCTTAACATCCATTTGGAACAACTTAAAATTAATCATTGATGCAAATGCGAATAGAATCCTTATGGCCTATAACCTCACAACACAGGCGTAGGTTTCATCGTAATCGATACCTTCCTCTTGGTTGTATCCCTAGGCTACAAGGCGTGGTTTATTTCGTGTTGTTAAGCCAGATTCATCAAGTTTATTTCTAAAGACCCATTTAGTGCCAATTATTGATGGTCTTTTGGTTTGGGGACCAAGTCCCACACATTATTACGCTCAAACTGGTTTCCTCATCTCACAAGCTTGGCCATAATTGATTCCTCACAACCTTTGAGCTTTTTGTATCCCAAAATGATCACTATCTCCTATATAGAGGATTAATCACCCCTAACTAATCTTCTTTATTGGTCTAGAGAATATCTCACCTCTAATCACATCTTTTTCCTTAAAAACAGAAAATAACAACAACTTATTGTATCAATAATACCTTATTCTCCATATTACAACAAAATTTGAACACTACAAATACTTCAATCTTTTCTCTTATCAAATTGAAAACTAAGATAAAAATGAATATGAATACTAGAGAATAAGAATGAATCTAACGAGCTTGGCTTTTTTGAAAATTCTCACAAGTTTTGTCTACTTTGAAAAATATAAAACAAACGTAGTTAAACTAAAATTGTTTCAAACTTAACTGAACTTGTAAGGTCAATCAAGCGTTTTTTAAAATTGTTTTTCTGCACCAAATAGTCAATTAATGATTATTCATTTTCGATTACTGGTTTTTTACAACATCTTAATCGATTACAGAGACAAAACAATCAATTAAATGCAACTCAAGTATTTTCTGAAAAATGCATTTGCTGCTTAATCAATTGCTAATCATTTATGTGATGTTAAACTCACAAGTTTAACTGATATAAGATGCACAGACCTTAAAAAACTCTATCCATTATTATATCTTGGACATAGAAAGCATTAAAAACAAAATGTAAACTATGATATAACCATAAAAGAGTCTTGGATTTCTTCTTGCTCTTGTATGTGATAGTAAGTTGTCTTGCATGTTGTTGTATTTATCAAAACAGTGATATGCATAGACTTCAATCTTGTATACATTTTGAAATGACAAATAGTCAAACGATGCCATCATGATTGACCTACTTAGTCCTCCATATATATAAGGCAGGGTATAGGAGAAGCCCAGAACTACGCTTGAAGCTTTATTCAGATCGATTCCAGTCACCTCTATGCCACATCAATCCGTTATGGCTTGACCCTCTTCCTTAGCAGCTACAGATTCTCCGGGCAACCATATTTGCATGGAATTACATAAGTACATACATTAGACGAGCATGAGCGTATGTAACCCGATTCGCACCAAGTTTTCTCTGTCGGGCATGGAGAAAGCTCCAAGGATTGACCCGTTCTAAAACCCTAATTCATCGAAGATAAGGGGTTTAATGGAAGCTTGAAGATGTGGACATCACAATAAATAACATGCCAAAGACTCAAAGGTCAACGTCGTAGACTTAGGATTATTTTATTATTCTAGAAGTCCTAAGATGTTTTCCTAGTGTTGAGTCTAGGTTAGGTAAACCCTAGATGAAATTCTCACAAAAGTATAAAATGAAATAATTATGGGTTAATGCATTTCATCTAAGTATATATATATATGATAAGTAAGATTCATGCATTTGCATTAGGCATACATGGTTTTTGTGAATAAAAGAATCATCTATTTCAAAATCATGTGTTGCATGTTCTTTCATCATACAAAATGTTTACCATGCATTAGGAAAATCATTTTCATAGATGAGGAAGGGGGTGGTGAGCAAAACTAAGAGCAACAATATGGTGGGACTTGTAATATGCCTCAAGGACCTTCATTTGGTTTTGCTCACCTGGATGCCATGGAACAATACCTATATGAGTGGATTGACTCAAGAATGTAATCCATTGAGGATAGACCCATGACGAAGTTTCATCAACAAGAAGAATAAAATTAAAATCGTTTTGAGCAACTTGATTTTCTGTTTAGAACCTTCGGTGGCTTTGCACAACCACCTCCTAGTTAGTATAGCTTAGGGCGTCTAGTTTGTCCTAGTTAGATTCCAGTTTAGGAGTTTATGGTGTGTGTATTTTGGTCTGTGCATTGTAATATAATAACTTGTTATTTTATACTTTGCATTGTACGCACATGACATGCTATATTGTACTTTTTTGCTTTCATTTGAATTATATACTTACTATCCTTTCATTGTAATTTATTGATATATGATTGAATGTTTAACTCTAAATCCATTGCATTGATCATAATGATCTAAATCTGTATAAAATGACTTGGATAGTGTTGTAAATGAAATTCTGTAAATAACATCTAATCTATAGTGGATTCTGTCATTTCAGTTTGGTTAATCGATTAATAACAAATAAAATCGACTACCAACAATATAAAATGCATTTCTGTGTAAATTTGAAGTATGATTAACCGGTTAAGCTGAAACATAATCGATTAACATTAGTAGAAATTGCATTCTTTCCTTACTTTTGGCTATAAGTTTTCATATATCATTGCTTTTTGATCATGTCAAGGGGAAGAAAGTTGTTGTTTATGTTTTGCAGGTTTGTGACAATTAAAAGGCTTCCACAAATTATAAATTATTCTATGCTTAAATTGAAGGGGGACGAGAGGGAGAAATACACATTAACTTACAACAAGGCAAATGGAACAACAAAGTTGATTGTCATCAAGAAGATCCAACAAAGGGTTGTCAGATCCAAAAATTGTTTGTCATCATCATAAAATGGGAGATTCAAAATGCAAGCATTCATCAATATGCAGATTGTATATGCAAGCAAGCATCACATAGATTTTGATAAAGACAAAGATCAACAATAAAGTTTTGTGAAGACAAAAGAGTGACAATAATATTTGTATATAAAATATGAAGACAAATATTAAGAACAAAGTCGAGGACAACAGTTTTATATCAAGGACAAACTTGCAGACATTTAAAAATCAACAAACAACAAAGTCAACAACAAGTCAAAAGTCAAGGCTCAAGTTTACTCAAGCTCAAATATTCCAGAAGATCTAGAAGCTAAGTGTTTTTCCATTTACTTATGTCTTAAGATGTTTGATTGTGTCGAGTCTAGGCTAGGTGAGCCTTAATAGAAGTCTCATAACCTAAAATTGATCATAACTAAAATGAGACTTATAAGTATACATACACGATTCACATGCACATGCATACATACATGATTATATGATTTTGATGCATTAAAAAGAGTTTTAAATCATACATCATTCAAAATCATGCATCATATTTATACACATCATTTAGGCGGTTCGTATCACATTGAAATATCTTTTTAGAAAACCCTTAATCAATTAGGGTGTATTTAGAGTAAGCTATGCAAAATTAGGAAATCGTTAATCGATTCGGTATGGGATTAATCGATTAATGTTAGTTAGTTTCTGGATTTTTAAATTTTAAATAATCGTTAATCGATTAGAAAAAGTGATAATTGATTACATGCAACGGAAAATAGAACTGTATATTAACCCAACTTTTTCTATTTTGCATAGTGTACACACATAACACGATTAGTCATATTTTGAAAATCACATTACTCATGCACTTTCATATCCAAAGAGAGATTTTCCTAAGTGTTTTTGAAAAAGGAGAGAAAAGGGAGAAAAATAATCTTTATGAATCTTTAGAGATAGATTTTCAAGAATTGTATTGTCAAATCTTGTGCAAAGAAACCTTGCATCTCATGTTTGTATACTCTAAGTTTGTGAGACTTGAAGAAAGGTTCTTAGATTCTGGAAGGGTGTATATTCAACCCATCTAGGTGGAACAACTTGTTTGTATAGACATTGACATAAACATATTCTCTTTGTGTGTTTAGTATCTTTTTGATGGAGAATTGGTTTGGGTAATCCTAGTTGTGGTTAGGTTGTTGTCTTCACACTTTACAAAGGTCCTGATTGGGAGTGATCTATGGTTGGGGCTATAATGTGAGTAGGTGTCGAGTATCTAAAAGAGACGGGTTGAAAGTCAAACTATCGTGGGAGACTCTAGGGTCAAGAAAGGAGCGTTTGTAGAGTTATTGGAAGCGTGTTTGTAAAATACATTTGATTTCATAGTGAAGAAAATCTCCCGAGATCAG
>NC_032025.1:16215217-16252884 GCF_001865875.1 Lupinus angustifolius | reverse complement strand
CCCTTTTGCGCTCATCATCGGTCCATAGACTTTTTGGCTTGTCTTTAGGTTGATCGTCCACAAGATGCTGTGGAACGAAAGGGCCGTTGACTACGGATTCCCAAATATCCGAGTCTATGGCTTCAATAAAAATTTGCATGCGCACTTTCCAGTAGGCATACCCTTCACCACTGAATATAGGTGGTCGGTTAATGGATGAACCATCACCACCAAACGGGTTTGAAGAACCCATTCTTTTTCCCTTTAGGATCACGAATACGCGGTTGAGCTAGCACTTCGTACTAGCTCTGATACCACTTGTTAGGTATCAGTGGTTACAATACACCTAGAAGGGGGGTTGAATAGGTGTAGCGGTTAGAATATCCGCTTTTCGAAACTCAACACTTAATGCTGAATCAAAGGTAAACGTCGTAAGATATTTGCCTAGTGTTGAGTCTAGGTTAGGTAAACTTTAAATGGAAGTCTCACAAGAGTCTAAAATGAAATTCATATAGGTTGAGGAATTACATCTAAATATATAAATATGATAAGTAGAATCATGCATATGCATTAGGTATACATAACTTTTTAGCATAAAAGATTCATCTATTTCAAAATCATGTGTTACATGTTCCTTCATCATATAGATTGTTGACCATGCATTAAGGAAAACCATTTTCATATATATATATATTAATCAATTAACATGATTGATAATGGATTATATCATTTTGAAATTCAATAATAGATTAAGGATTGGTGTAATCGATTAAAAGAGATTGATAATTGATTAAACCATAACTGAAAAACTAATTTTCATAAGCACATTAATCGATTAAATAGGTACATAACCGATTAACATTAGTTAAAATCAGTTTCATATGAAAGTTGTTATTTTAACTAATGTGAATAACTAATTGATAAGTGCCAAACATACCTTGCCCACTATGTGTTTTGATGAGGTTCCTACATGCTTTTATTGTGGCACTCATGGCCACACTTCCTACTCTTGCTATATTAAAAAATATGGTATACCTACATGCTTAAGCGTTTTGGCACTTCGACACCCAAAAAAATTCATCTTATCATAGGGTTGATGTGATAATGTTTTTGGCACATAGGTTCAGTGCGCTCATCATCGGTCCATCAACTTTTTTGTTTTGCTTTAGGTTCATCGTCAACTAAGTGAAATGGAACGAAAGGACCATTGACCATAGATTCCCAAATGATCGTATCAATCACCTAAGTGAATATTTTCATGCGCACCTTCTAGTAGGCGTACCCCTCACCACTGAAAATCAAAGCGCACTTGATGGATGCACCATCACCGCCAAACGGGTTTGTGAAACCCATCGTAGTATCCATGAGGATCGAACGGATATGTGGTCAATTAGGCTTGGACTTTAATCGATTAGGCTTGGACTTTAATCGATTAGACAGTGCTCAAATATAATCGATTATGCTTGTGGATAATCGAATATCCTAACACTCGCACAACCTGATTCTTTGGTTTCCTGCAAAGCAAGTTACGAATTACCGAATCTTTACACAATTAATTGATTAATGAGATTACAGAAAGACAGTAAACATATTACAGCATGCAACTGATATTAACACAATTAATCAACAAAGTAAAGACGGAAAGTGAAGAGATTAGGGATTAGAAAGAGGTGCACAAGGAATTTTATCCTGGTTCGTTTGCAATCCACTACAAACTACATCCAGGTCTCCTCTTTTGATCTCGGGAGATTTTTCTTCAACTATTGCAAGTTGTGAGTTTTACAAACACACTTCCAATTACAAAATCAGGAAAACTAAGCCGATCCTTACTTAGCCCCTATGAGCTTAACAACCTAGGTTTGACCTAACTAAATCGCCTACTAGGATCTCCTATCCTTTCACGATCGGCCCCAACCTCGGTATTGCTCGAACTAAGACCTCTTAGCTTGTGACAAGATTACAAAGATCTCTCTCATAGTGAAACAATTCACAAAGAGATCAACTTCCTTGTTCAAACAGAATGTATTGAGTTGACTTGAGTACTTAATACTCATATTCAACAATTGAAAACTAAATCTAAAACATAAAGCAGAAAATCCACAAGAACCTAATTCTAAATGAAATTTAATACATTATTTTTTCCAAAAAAGATTCACACTCTTTTCAGAAAAAAGATTTTCCTCACAAAACTCTCAAAGAAATCAAGAACTAGATGCAAGAATTCAATACATAGAAAAATAGAGACTAGATACAATGATATTAATCTCTAAGCCTAAATCAAAATGCTTTCACTCCATAGGTTTTCTAAATGCACTTTCTCACTGCAATGCAATCTATGAAAATGTATGCTCTCTAACAATTTTTGAAATATGCATGTTATGGCACATTGGCAAGAATTACAGAATTTATACTCATCCTACTAATACTAATATTAATTGACTATCCTTCCATTTAATCGATTAACATGCTGTTAAAAATCTGTTTTCAATTATGTCTTAATGATTATATGATGTCTTAATCGATTAATGTGTTAACAACATCATATAAATTAGTAAATGAGTTCTAGATAATTGATTTCACTAACTACATAATTGATTATATTGAGTTAAAAATGTTTTTCTTTGATGTAAGGAATGTATGGTAAACTACTTATATGATATGCACATGCTTTACTTAGCATTTCATAATATATTACCTTTCATGCATGAAACTATGTATGTGTATGCATGAGCCTATTATCGTAAGATATCTAGATGTTATGTCTCAATTTTAATTTTTAGTTCTTGTGAGACTTTACACCTATGTTTACCTAACCTAGACTCAATCTAAGGCAACCATCTTAATACTTCTAAGGTTTCATACCTCTTCTCTCACTTTCCCTTTTCAGCCATTTATCCTTATCATTATGTTTTGGGTAATTAGGACATACAAATTTTATGCGCCCTTATTTGCCACACTCATACATGTAACTTTGTAAACAGAAGTGCTGTTCTTCCTTCTAGTTAAGTTCTTTTTTGCTTGAATTTGGAACTTCCTAAAGCCTCATTTCTTTAGAACTTTCCGAATTTCCGTACTAGTAGTCTCATTATCTCATCAACTTTGGATAAATTAGAACTATCTTATTTATGATGCTCTTTCACTTCTTTTACCTTAGATGTAGTGACTTTTAGAGCAATTCCCTTCTTATTGCGATCGGTTTCCTAATGTTGTGTGAGACGTCCAAGCTCCAATTGATGTTGCTTGATATTCCTAAATAAAGTAGCAAGGGACATAATTGAAAGATAATTTGCTTCCATAATTGTTGTCACATTGGGTTGTGCAGACCTCTTAAGATATTTTAACACTTTGTTAGTTAATTCATTATGTGTAAGTACTTTTCCAAAACTAGTAAAATGATTAACAATATGAGAGAAACGTTTTTCACATCATCTATATTTTCTTTTGGAAGCATACGAAACAATTCATACTAATGCATTAGTGTATTCAATTTAGCACATTTTACTTCAGCAATACCCTCATGGGTAACTTCCAATTATCACACATGTCTTTAGAACTAACACATTGAGAAAATCTAAAGAAATCATCATATGACAAAGCAAAAATAATAATATATTTGGCCTTAATATTTTTTTAAATTTTATTTTTCTAATCATCAATCCATAAAGATTTGGGTTTGTCAATTGGTTCATTATTTATCATGTGTCATGGCTTATGTGGTCCATTCTTTATGGATTCCCAAATATCAATATCAATGACCTTAATGAATAACTTCATTCTTGCCCTCCAATAGGTATAACCCTTACCATTGAATACAAGTGGCCTGTTTATAGAAGCACCTTCGCCATTAGAGCACATCCTTTTATATATTCTTGTTAAAACAAAGACTAATCAATTATCGAGGGCAGTTAATCGATTAACCTAACAAAAAACATCATATGAACCAGGTTTATATGACACATCTAACATGTAAATATTCAATCAATCATGGAATGATTAACAGTTCTAATATAGTCAGGTTAAACATGTATTAATCAAACACATATGACATACACACAAGATATGGTCAAGAGACTCATAAAACCAAAATTCATAAACCATTCGACATAATTGGCAATTGTCCAAAAAAACATGATATTTGCGAAATTTAAGAAACAAGTACTGAAATAGAGTTAAACAACATATTACAAGTGAAAAGATCACAATACTAAAAAAATAACATGAAGTACATGACCCAAAACACAATACTAGACGACAAAATATAACACCCTATAGGCTAGCCACTCCTAGACTAATCCTAAGATGGTGAAGGATGACGTCATGCTTGCGGATGCATTATGTCATGAGTGGTCCAAATGAGGAAGTCCAAACGATTGATTTCTTCATTTAAGTGATCATTTTGCCTCTCAAACCTAGATTGAATCATGTTCTGCAGAGACTCATAGTGTGTGTCAATACGAGCATTGAGGCTCTGTTCCATAACATCTAAGTGAGCTATCCCGTATGAAGGTTCTTGAGGCATAGCAGAAGCCTCCCCCTGATTCTCTGGAATCGATTCATTCATAGGAACATCTTCATCAGATAAGTCCAAATCCACGGTTGTGTTATGATCCTCCTTGTATTCCCAAGCATTGTTATACTTATAAATACCCATTTTGTGGATGAGATTATCTCCAATCAAGTTGTCTCGAGAGTTCATTGTAATAATCAATGTATCAGAGATATCTATTTTTATATGGTCAATGATACGCGATATGAATATTCCATATGCAAGCAGCTTGTTCGATGAGGTTGATATGTCATTCATAACCTTTAGAATCTCCTCAGGCCATTTGATCTTTATATTTTCTCGGACAACAAACATGAATTTTAGGTCATTTATAGTAGGCTGAGCATGGTTAGTGTTCCATTGAACCAGAAATATACGCTACAATATAGTGGAGAAGACAATTCTCAACAGATAATGATCCAGATTTCTTTAACTCACCTTGCACATACATGTGAGGTCCACTGACACACGATTTGTACATTTTAGTCCCATTGAATGAGTTCCATAACTCATTCGAGCAGTCTCCAAGGTAGGAACCATCACTAGCTAATCCACTCATATCTAAAAATAGGTTTTCATTCAACTCAAATATTTTCCCCGAAACCATACACCAATAAGTTCCATCTTTGTATCTAAGGTTTGCATAAATTTCCCTAACAAGAGTAGGATATACTTTACCATTAAGCTCCAGAAATTGGGTCACACCCTGAACTTCCAATCCATGTGGAAACTTGAATCCTTGAGATATCTTCCAATCCATATCCGCATATCGGATATAGGTTGGTTTCCTCCATTGATACTTTACTAGACGAGTTTCTTGCAAAATTAGTGAATAGTAGGGCTCACCTCCATCCTTCCTATAAGCATGGTCGGAACCAGAGCCGATTTCAAATCTTCTTGGATGGTTAGTAGTGGTTTTGAATCTCTTCTATTTACCATCAGCCATTGTTCTGAGATTAGAAAGCTCTAATCGATTATGTAATCGATTTGGGGTGATTTTTGGTTAGGGTTTTAGGTTGGGGAAGAACTAGATTTTTGGATTTCTTGAGGATTGGGGTCTAATAGGTGGCTAACTAGGCTTAAGAACACTCGTTCTGGATTACTATAATGAAGGAAAAGATCAATTTCACGTCTGGACAAAGAAAAGGTAGGAATTGAGATTTTAGGGTTTGAAAAACTTTCCCAAATACACGTTGAATCTGTTATATTTTACTACCGTTAATCGATTAAGGCTTATGTTAATCGATTAAGACCTGTTAAAATTTCATGCAACTGATCCTAGTTAATCGATAGAAGATAGAGATTTTAAAAGTTTTAAGCTACTGGAACTCAATTTAATCGATTGTCATACATGGAATTGATAAATATTAGTAAAAGTGCAGATTTGAGTATGTTTTTGAGATTAACAAGGTATGCTAAGACTCTAAACCTAGGAACCTATTCTATACAGAGTTACACACTTCTAACACTTAAACATGTAATCATGAATGCAATTTATCAAGCACAAAGGGAAACATGCATTTACATACAACATATAAATAAGCACATTTATCATACAAAAGACACGAAACACCATCAAACAAACTAGTTAAGATATTTTTCATCAAGTATTCCAAGTTCTCTCTTAAGAAAAAGAACGAGTCCCGTGGATGGGGCTTGGTGAAAATATCAGCTAGTTGTTAAGTGGTTTCAACAAATTCAAGTACATAATCACCTTTTTGTACATGATCAGACAAAAAATGATGCCTTATCTCTATATGCTTAGTTCTAGAATGCAAGATGAGATTCTTGGATAGGTTTATGGCACTTGTATTGTCACATTTGATCGGTATCTTTTCCAAAGAGAGACCAAAATCCATAAGTTGCTGCTTCATCCAATGGATTTGAGCGTAACACACACCAGCGATAATGTACAATGCTTCGGCGGTGGATGAAGCAACACAAGCTTGCTTTTTGCTATGCCATGACACTAAGGAACTGCCTAATAGGTGGCAAGTTCCACTAGTGCTTTTCCAATCTAGTTTACACCCAGTGAAATCAGAATCAGAATAACCTACCATGGATAGTGAGGCATCTCTAGGATACCATAGTCCCATATTAAGGGTTCCCTTTAAATTTCTCATGATACGTTTAACAGAAGTAAAGTGCAATTCCTTAGGCGTGCATTGATATCTTGCACACATGCAAACACTAAACATAATATTAGGGTGACTCACAGTTAAATATTATAACGAGCCTATCATGCCACGATATTTAGTTACCTTTACCGCTTTCCCTTTTTCATTATTGTCTAAATTGCACGAGGATACCATAGGAGTGGATGCTTCTTTACATTTTCCACCTCGAATTTGCATAGCAATTCTTTGCTGTATTTTGATCGGTGAACAAATATGCCACTGTGTATTTGCTTGATTTGTATTCCTAGGAAGAAGGTAAGCTCTCGCATCATTAACATTTAAAATTCACCCTGCATCAAATCAGAAAACTCCTTGCAAAGGAGGTCATTAGTAGCTCCAAAGATAATATTATCAACATATATTTGAACTAATAAAAAATGATCATCTGATTTTTGGATAAAGAGCATTGTGTCAATTTTGCCCCTCACGAACCCCTTTTCTAAGAGTGAAGTGCTCAGTCTATCATACCAAGCTCGAGGAGCTTGCTTTAGGCCATAAAGTGCCTTTTTAAGCTTATGGACATGATTCGAAAGTTTATAATTTTTTAAGCTGGGCGGTTGCTCAACATAAACCTTCTCTTGAGTTAATCCATTCAAGAAGGCACTCTTAACATCCATTTGGAACAACTTAAAATTAATCATTGATGCAAATGCGAATAGAATCCTTATGGCCTATAACCTCACAACACAGGCGTAGGTTTCATCGTAATCGATACCTTCCTCTTGGTTGTATCCCTAGGCTACAAGGCGTGGTTTATTTCGTGTTGTTAAGCCAGATTCATCAAGTTTATTTCTAAAGACCCATTTAGTGCCAATTATTGATGGTCTTTTGGTTTGGGGACCAAGTCCCACACATTATTACGCTCAAACTGGTTTCCTCATCTCACAAGCTTGGCCATAATTGATTCCTCACAACCTTTGAGCTTTTTGTATCCCAAAATGATCACTATCTCCTATATAGAGGATTAATCACCCCTAACTAATCTTCTTTATTGGTCTAGAGAATATCTCACCTCTAATCACATCTTTTTCCTTAAAAACAGAAAATAACAACAACTTATTGTATCAATAATACCTTATTCTCCATATTACAACAAAATTTGAACACTACAAATACTTCAATCTTTTCTCTTATCAAATTGAAAACTAAGATAAAAATGAATATGAATACTAGAGAATAAGAATGAATCTAACGAGCTTGGCTTTTTTGAAAATTCTCACAAGTTTTGTCTACTTTGAAAAATATAAAACAAACGTAGTTAAACTAAAATTGTTTCAAACTTAACTGAACTTGTAAGGTCAATCAAGCGTTTTTTAAAATTGTTTTTCTGCACCAAATAGTCAATTAATGATTATTCATTTTCGATTACTGGTTTTTTACAACATCTTAATCGATTACAGAGACAAAACAATCAATTAAATGCAACTCAAGTATTTTCTGAAAAATGCATTTGCTGCTTAATCAATTGCTAATCATTTATGTGATGTTAAACTCACAAGTTTAACTGATATAAGATGCACAGACCTTAAAAAACTCTATCCATTATTATATCTTGGACATAGAAAGCATTAAAAACAAAATGTAAACTATGATATAACCATAAAAGAGTCTTGGATTTCTTCTTGCTCTTGTATGTGATAGTAAGTTGTCTTGCATGTTGTTGTATTTATCAAAACAGTGATATGCATAGACTTCAATCTTGTATACATTTTGAAATGACAAATAGTCAAACGATGCCATCATGATTGACCTACTTAGTCCTCCATATATATAAGGCAGGGTATAGGAGAAGCCCAGAACTACGCTTGAAGCTTTATTCAGATCGATTCCAGTCACCTCTATGCCACATCAATCCGTTATGGCTTGACCCTCTTCCTTAGCAGCTACAGATTCTCCGGGCAACCATATTTGCATGGAATTACATAAGTACATACATTAGACGAGCATGAGCGTATGTAACCCGATTCGCACCAAGTTTTCTCTGTCGGGCATGGAGAAAGCTCCAAGGATTGACCCGTTCTAAAACCCTAATTCATCGAAGATAAGGGGTTTAATGGAAGCTTGAAGATGTGGACATCACAATAAATAACATGCCAAAGACTCAAAGGTCAACGTCGTAGACTTAGGATTATTTTATTATTCTAGAAGTCCTAAGATGTTTTCCTAGTGTTGAGTCTAGGTTAGGTAAACCCTAGATGAAATTCTCACAAAAGTATAAAATGAAATAATTATGGGTTAATGCATTTCATCTAAGTATATATATATATGATAAGTAAGATTCATGCATTTGCATTAGGCATACATGGTTTTTGTGAATAAAAGAATCATCTATTTCAAAATCATGTGTTGCATGTTCTTTCATCATACAAAATGTTTACCATGCATTAGGAAAATCATTTTCATAGATGAGGAAGGGGGTGGTGAGCAAAACTAAGAGCAACAATATGGTGGGACTTGTAATATGCCTCAAGGACCTTCATTTGGTTTTGCTCACCTGGATGCCATGGAACAATACCTATATGAGTGGATTGACTCAAGAATGTAATCCATTGAGGATAGACCCATGACGAAGTTTCATCAACAAGAAGAATAAAATTAAAATCGTTTTGAGCAACTTGATTTTCTGTTTAGAACCTTCGGTGGCTTTGCACAACCACCTCCTAGTTAGTATAGCTTAGGGCGTCTAGTTTGTCCTAGTTAGATTCCAGTTTAGGAGTTTATGGTGTGTGTATTTTGGTCTGTGCATTGTAATATAATAACTTGTTATTTTATACTTTGCATTGTACGCACATGACATGCTATATTGTACTTTTTTGCTTTCATTTGAATTATATACTTACTATCCTTTCATTGTAATTTATTGATATATGATTGAATGTTTAACTCTAAATCCATTGCATTGATCATAATGATCTAAATCTGTATAAAATGACTTGGATAGTGTTGTAAATGAAATTCTGTAAATAACATCTAATCTATAGTGGATTCTGTCATTTCAGTTTGGTTAATCGATTAATAACAAATAAAATCGACTACCAACAATATAAAATGCATTTCTGTGTAAATTTGAAGTATGATTAACCGGTTAAGCTGAAACATAATCGATTAACATTAGTAGAAATTGCATTCTTTCCTTACTTTTGGCTATAAGTTTTCATATATCATTGCTTTTTGATCATGTCAAGGGGAAGAAAGTTGTTGTTTATGTTTTGCAGGTTTGTGACAATTAAAAGGCTTCCACAAATTATAAATTATTCTATGCTTAAATTGAAGGGGGACGAGAGGGAGAAATACACATTAACTTACAACAAGGCAAATGGAACAACAAAGTTGATTGTCATCAAGAAGATCCAACAAAGGGTTGTCAGATCCAAAAATTGTTTGTCATCATCATAAAATGGGAGATTCAAAATGCAAGCATTCATCAATATGCAGATTGTATATGCAAGCAAGCATCACATAGATTTTGATAAAGACAAAGATCAACAATAAAGTTTTGTGAAGACAAAAGAGTGACAATAATATTTGTATATAAAATATGAAGACAAATATTAAGAACAAAGTCGAGGACAACAGTTTTATATCAAGGACAAACTTGCAGACATTTAAAAATCAACAAACAACAAAGTCAACAACAAGTCAAAAGTCAAGGCTCAAGTTTACTCAAGCTCAAATATTCCAGAAGATCTAGAAGCTAAGTGTTTTTCCATTTACTTATGTCTTAAGATGTTTGATTGTGTCGAGTCTAGGCTAGGTGAGCCTTAATAGAAGTCTCATAACCTAAAATTGATCATAACTAAAATGAGACTTATAAGTATACATACACGATTCACATGCACATGCATACATACATGATTATATGATTTTGATGCATTAAAAAGAGTTTTAAATCATACATCATTCAAAATCATGCATCATATTTATACACATCATTTAGGCGGTTCGTATCACATTGAAATATCTTTTTAGAAAACCCTTAATCAATTAGGGTGTATTTAGAGTAAGCTATGCAAAATTAGGAAATCGTTAATCGATTCGGTATGGGATTAATCGATTAATGTTAGTTAGTTTCTGGATTTTTAAATTTTAAATAATCGTTAATCGATTAGAAAAAGTGATAATTGATTACATGCAACGGAAAATAGAACTGTATATTAACCCAACTTTTTCTATTTTGCATAGTGTACACACATAACACGATTAGTCATATTTTGAAAATCACATTACTCATGCACTTTCATATCCAAAGAGAGATTTTCCTAAGTGTTTTTGAAAAAGGAGAGAAAAGGGAGAAAAATAATCTTTATGAATCTTTAGAGATAGATTTTCAAGAATTGTATTGTCAAATCTTGTGCAAAGAAACCTTGCATCTCATGTTTGTATACTCTAAGTTTGTGAGACTTGAAGAAAGGTTCTTAGATTCTGGAAGGGTGTATATTCAACCCATCTAGGTGGAACAACTTGTTTGTATAGACATTGACATAAACATATTCTCTTTGTGTGTTTAGTATCTTTTTGATGGAGAATTGGTTTGGGTAATCCTAGTTGTGGTTAGGTTGTTGTCTTCACACTTTACAAAGGTCCTGATTGGGAGTGATCTATGGTTGGGGCTATAATGTGAGTAGGTGTCGAGTATCTAAAAGAGACGGGTTGAAAGTCAAACTATCGTGGGAGACTCTAGGGTCAAGAAAGGAGCGTTTGTAGAGTTATTGGAAGCGTGTTTGTAAAATACATTTGATTTCATAGTGAAGAAAATCTCCCGAGATCAGAAGGGGGGGGGTAGATTTAGTTTGCACGTGGAGAAGCAAATGAACCAGAATAAAAGTTGTGTCTCATTCCTCTTAACACTTAACTCTTTATGTTTTCATATTTCTTGATTTACTTAACTTTACATGCATATCACCTTGTGTCATTTTCATATTATGTTTTGTGCATTAATTGTATGTTATCATTTGTAAGAGCGTATACAAGTTTAGTTGAATCGTGGTAATCCTAGAGATCAAAGAAAACTTTTTTTTCAAAGAATAAGAATTGAATAATCGATTAGGTTCTTGAGATAATCGATTATATGTAGAAGTGATTAATCGATTAAATCATTAGTTAATCGATTAAACAGTGAAGAAAATTGTATAATCTTTTTGTTATTCGAGCAACAATAATTGTGTATCGTACCACATATTCCCCCCTAAGTGAATTACAGAGCCATGTGGGGCCCAATAGTTATGTTATAAAAAAATATAGGTTATACTAACATATTTAGTATATAATGCAAAAATTAAAATTATTAATTTTTAAAGGCATATTCTTAATTTTTATATAATAAATAGGTTTACCTACTTGCGTAGACAATGTCTTTTCCCAAAGCATAAGTCTTGTAGGGTTCCACAAGGCTCTATAATTCACCTAGAGGTGGTGAATAGGTAATACGGTACACAATTATCATTGCTCGATAAACAAGCAGATTATACAAATTCAAACAGTCTTTAATCGATTTGTGAAGAAGATCTTTGCTCCTCACATTGGTACGGTTTTGATGAAGACACCAACATCATCAAAAAGAAGAAAGGACGAATACTTATGAAGACAAAGAATACAAAGCTTCTAGACAAATTAGTCTAAGTCTAAATAGGTACTTCTATCCTATACTCTTGAAAATACAATAGTAGTAATGCACAAAATAATTTTAAAATAAAATTGAAAAACTTCAAAAATACATAAAACAATTTTCAAAAATAGTGTGTAATGGGTTACTGCATCTGAGTAACAGGTTATGTGTGGGAGAACAGAGTTATCCAACTTAAAACTGATCAGAGCAACCCATTACTGTCTTTGAGTAACATATTACTAGTTTTAATAATGTTGAGTAACCGATTACCCACTTGTTGTAATCAATTACTCTAAATCAAATTTAAGTGCCCAGTGGACATAACGTTTGGGTAATCGATTACCCATTGGTTGTAATCGATTACTGAGTGATGTTGCATTAAATTTCAGATTTAAAAATGAAAGGTTTTCATTCCAAACGAAATGTCTTCACTCCAATCGATTCCTACCTTTTCGTAGAGGAACTATGGGTGATTGGAAAGTCTATTTAAAGGCATTGAATCTCATAACACAAACACACAACTCTCATACAAATTTCAAAAGCTCTTACATACATTGTGAAATTATTTTCTGCACTTTTGGCAACTAGTTCTCAAACTTTCAAAGTTGATTTTTCTGAAGTTACTTAAAGTAAAGTGTTTCAAGTTTACCAACTTATAAAGAGTATTATTACTAAGTATACACAAAATTTGATTGGATTGCAAGTTACATTACTTTCAAACTTGTAAAGGCAATTCCGCCATTGTTGTACATTCTTCATTATTATTGCAGAATACGTTCTTTCATAAGGGTGTGATAAGAAAAGAGATTAGAATCACTTGGAAAGGTGTTTTTTCCAAGAGTGAATAAGGAGTAGGGAGTGTGTAAGGTACATAGAGATCTCGGGGTGAGATATTGTAATTGCAACTCATAATCTTTAGTGGAAAAATCTCTCGTGCTGCAAGAATACTAGATGTAGCCTTCAGTGGACAAGAAGGTGAACTAGTATAAAAATCCTTGTGTATTATCTTCTCCCTTATCTCTTTGATTATTCATTTGGTTAATTTCTGCATATATTTTCCAATGCACTTTAACTCTTGATTTTGCAGAAAAAGTGGCCATAATTTGAAGTCAACTAATTCACTATTCCCCCTCTTAGTTGCAATCTCAGTCTTACACGATTAACACCAGCTATAATCGATTAACTAGTTCTATAGATAATCGATTAACTAAACAACCTAATCGATTATTCAGTTCTTGTTCTATGAATTTTTTTATTTGATCTCCAAGATTACCGATATTTCACTAAACGTATATGCAATCTTTTAGATGATTAGGAACAGTAAATGCACAAAACAAAATATGCAATTAACTCAGAATGATTTGCATGTCAAGTTAAGCAAATCAAGTAATACATAAATTTAAAGAGTTTGGGTTGAGAAGGATGAGACACGACTTTTATCTTGGTTCATTTGCGAGTCCACTTGCAAACTACATTCTGCCACCCTCTTCTGATCTTGGGAGATTTTTCTTCACTATAGAAATTTTATGTTCTTTTATAAACACACTTCCAATACATGACAGAAGACGCTCCTTTATTGGAACCGATGAGCCTCCCACTTCGGTTTGACTACTAAGCTCGCATACTCGAATACCAACACATTTCGTGATTCTAGCCCCAACCTCTATTTCGCTCGAACTAAGACCTCTAGCTCTCGTGAAGACACTTACCTAACCGCAACTAGGCTTTTCCCAAACAAATTCTCCTTTAATGGTGATACTAAACACACCAAGAGAATATGTTGTTGCCTTGTCTAAAATCAGTCAAGTTATTGATGCACCTCAATGAGCATTATAATAACTCTTCTACAATCTAAGAACCCCTCTACAAATCTCACAATCAGAATACCAAAAACATGAGATGCAAGGTTTCTTTTTAAAAAAAGATATTACTATGAAACTCTTTGGTAATCTTTCTAAAGATTCTCCCTTTTCTCTTTTTCAAAAGAACACTTTGAAAATCTCTCTAAAGATATGAAAGTGAAAGAGCTATGATTTTCAGAACAATGTGAAATCTGTTTTTCGTGCGTGTTCTAACTTTGTGAAAATATATTCATCTATGTTCTTCTTCTTGAAGCAATATGAAAAAACTTGATTTTATATACAATTATGTTTCCACCTGTAGTTAATCGATTATTACTAAAGTTAATCGATTAACGATTCTTTAAAATACCAGAAACCAAAAATTATTACAACCCTTAATCGATTATACCCATACTTAATCGATTAACGAATTCCCAAGAATACAATGTTTAATCGATTAAAATATCTCTTAATCGATTAAAATATCTCTTAATTGATTATTGGTTTTACAAAAAGATATTTGAATATGTTATGAACCTCTTACATGATTTATAAAAGTATGATGCATGACTTTGAATGATGTATGATTTAAAACTCTTTTTAAATGCATCCAAAATCATATGATCATGTACCTATGCATGTGCATATAAATCATGTATGTATGCATGTATGTCTCATTTTAGTTATTGATTGATTTTAGCTTGTGAGACTTCCATTAGGGTTCATCCTAGCCTAGACTCTTTCTAAGAAAACATATTAAGACCTAATAACGATATAAAACCCTTAGCCTCTATATCTTCTTGAATGCTTTATCTTGTATGGATCTTGAGTCTTGACTTTGTTGTTGACTTTATTGTTTCTTGATTTGTTCATCCCTTCAAGCTTGTCCTTGATATACACTCCTTGTTGTCGATCTTTGTCTTTCATCAACCTCTGTCTTCATCAAAATCTATGTGATGCATGCTTGCATACACAATCTACTCAGTCATGTATGCTTGCATCTTCAATTTCCCCATTTTTAATGATGAGAAACACTTGTTGGATCTGACAACTCTTTGTTGGATCTGCTTGATGAGAATCGACTATGTTTTCATTTTCCTTGTTGTACGTTGATACACATTTCTCCCTCTTGCTCCCCCTCAATTTAAGCATTGGGTGATTTATCATTTGCTTGCGGTAGCCTCAACTTATCCTCTTCAAGCAACTCCTGCAAAACATAAACAACAACTATTCTCCCCTTTTTGCCATGATAAAAAAGCAATGTGATATATGATAGTTTATTGCCAAAAGAAAGGAAAACAATGCAATTTCTACTGCTGTTAATTGATTATATTTCTACTTAATCGATTAATTATAATTCAATTTTACGCGGAATTGCATTTTGTATGACAATTAATTGATTATGTCTGCTTTTAATCGATTAAAACTATTGATATGATAGAATACAGTGTAGATTACATGCTGATTGCAGAATGTTATGTAACTTGATATCCACTAGGTTTTGTAGACTTGTTTTATACAGAGTGCACATAGTAAGATCAATGCAATAAATTTAAAACAACTAAGCATTCATTTATTCATTCATTGATCAAACGATTGCAAGAGTAAGATAGAAAGTACATTATTCAAGTTAAATTACAAAGCAAAAATAATAATTATAGCATGTCATGCATGTATAATTCAAATTTAAAGCACAAAACAGACTAACAAGTTTGAAATTACAACACAATGACCAAAACGACATATACCAAACTCCTAAAACAAAATCTAACTAGGATACACTAGACGCACTAAGCTAGACAAACTAGGAGGTGGTTGCGAAAAGCCACCAAAGGTTCTGAATAGAAAGTGAATCTGCTCAAAATGATTTTGGTTATCTTCTTGTCTACGAAACTCCACCATGAGCCTATCCTCCATGGATTACATTCTCGAATCAATTTTCTCATTCAGGCATTGTTCCATGGCATCTAGATGAGCCAAACCAAATGAAGGTCCATGAGGCATATTAAAAGCCCCGTAACTTTGTTGCTCTTGGTTTTTCTCACCTTGCTCGCCACCTTCTTCCTCATTAGGTATATCCAAATTTATAGTAGTCTTATGGTCCTCTTGAAACATCTATTCATCTCCATATTTGTAAATGCTCATCTTGTGAATGAGATTCTCACGGACCATATGCTTTCTAGGATTCACAACAATTATATCCATACTAGATGTGTCGATCCCAATGTGATCAATGACACGGGAGATAAATATCCCATATCCTACCAGTCTTGAGGAAGACGATGTAATGCCATACATGGCCTTCAAACTCTCATTAGGTCAGCTTATCATAATACCTTCCATAACAACAAACATTAACTTCAAATCATTCATAGTTGGTTGCGCGTGATTTGTATTATGTTGAACCAGAATGTAAGCGATCAAGTAATGTAGCAACCTCTTCTCCACGGTTAATGAACCAGCTTTAGTACGCTCACCTTGGACGAAATATTGCGGTCCTCTTAAGCATGACTTTTACATTTCTATGGAGTCATACACATTCCATTTTTCAACATTACAGTCATCAAAATATCCACCATCACACGCCAAGCCTCCAACAACCATAAACAATACATCATTTACCATAATCAGCTTGCCTTGCACCATACTTTGATAATCACCATCCTTATATTGAAAATTAGCATAAATTACCTGAACCAGAGAAGGATAAGTGCTGCCATTTAATTCCAGAAACTGTACAACCCCTTCTACCTCCAATTCATGTGAGAATTGAAATCCGTGCTCCACCATCCATGCCATGTCAGCATACCGGATGTATGTTGATTTCCGGCTCACAAACCTTGCCAACCTTTCTGCTTGAAGATTAGGAGCATAGAATGGGTCCAAACCCAGGGATGGATTCTGCCTAGCAATTGGAGAAGACCCTCTAGTGTCTAAATCTCTCGTGCGTCCCGGATGACGAAGAGAACAATCATTCCAGTGGTATGTTTTACTCTCTTCGGTCTCTCGTTATTCATTTTTGCAAAGATAGAAGTGGATAATAGATTGGATAGGGAAACCAAAATTTAGGTTTAGAAAGGGGGTAATCTTATATTACTCAATTTCAACTGAATTGATGGGTTACTGATTAGGAGAAGGAAAGAAATAGAGATTGGGTGGATCTAATTTGAGTTTGAGGGTGAATTACATGATCAACTTAGGGAAAGAAGACAAAATGCACGAGGTTAGGGTTTGAAGAAACTAAACCCAGAACCGTGTTTAAATGTTTTATATGAAGATGCAAGCATGCATGAATGAGCAAGAATGTGTATGCAAGCATGCATCACATATATTTTGATGAAGACAAAGGACACATATAGGTTAATGAAGACAAAAGATTGATAAAGACAAAGGATCGACAACATGATTAATGATCAAGGACATGGGCAAATCAACAAACTAAAAGTATCAACAATGAAGTCAAGACTCAAGTTCGTACAAGATGAAATATTCAAAAGAGGATCTAGAGGTTAAGTCCTTAATATCTTTATTAGGTCTTAAGATGTTTGCTTAGTAAGTGTCCAGACTAGGATGAACCCAATGGAAGTCTCACAAGCTAAAATCAATCATAACTTAAATGAGACTTACATGCATACATATATGTTTTACATGCACATATACATACATACATGATCATATGTTTTGAATGCATTTAAAAAGTGTTTTTAAATCATACATCATTCAAAGGCATGCATCATTAGTTTATAAATCATGTAGGAGGTTCATTCATCATTGAAATGTCTTTTTAGAAAACCATTAATCAATTAACAGATATGTTAATCGATTAATCATTGATTTTTTAGGAACCCGTTAATCGATTAAGTATGGCTTTAATCAATTAAGGATTGTTACTATGTATGTTTTCTGTTATTTTCAAGAACCCATTAATCAATTAAGATTAAGTATAATCAATTAAATGCAGTTTAAAAAAGAATAGTATTTTAACCCAAGTTTTTCATAATGCTTGATAATTAGAGATGAACATGGATTCATAGAGTTAGAACACATATTTGAAATAAAGAGAAAAGTGCAACATGATTTGAAAGCGAAAAACATTATAACCTCCGCACTCTCATATGATGAGTTCTTTAGAGTTTCTCAGTGCGATAGTGCCAAGGATATGTGGGACACTTTACAAGTAACCCATGAAGGCACTAGTGAGGTCAAAAGGTCTAGATTGAATACATTGATGCATGATTATGAGCTATTTCGCATGTTTCCACATGAGTCTATTTTTGATTTACATAAATGATTTAGTCACATTATTAACCATCTCATTGCATTAGATAAATCATTTTCCAAACATGAACTAACTTTTAAAGTGTTGAGATGCCTGGATAGGAAATGGCAACACAAGGTGACCGCCATCATGAAGTCAAAGGACTTGCAACAAATGACGCTCACAACTTTATTTGGCAAACTTCAAGAACACAAGTTGGAATTAAGACATTTGACACTCAATAAACAAATGGACGAGAACATCAAAGAAATTTCCTTCAAAGCAACAAGATCACATTCAAGAAGACAAAAGGAGACATATGATGATGATGAGTCCAATTCCAACACGGATGATGAAGCCATGTCCCTCCTCATCAAAAAATTCTGAAATTACATAAGAAAGAATGGATGACTCAAGAGCTTCATGAGGAAGATGAAGGAAGTTCGACTAAGATGAGCAAGTATCCCAAACAAAATGCATCTTGCCATAAGAGTAGGAAAGTAGGACGCATGAGGTACACATGCCCTACCTCTTCCAAGGAGATTGAACCATATTACAAAGACTCCGGGGACATCAAATATAAGAAGGCATACATCATTTGGGATGAACTGAAAGAGGACGACTCATCAACTAGCATCTCGGAAGATGAAGAATAAAACAAGATTTGTCTAATGGCTCAAAATCTGAATTCTTGCAAAGTAAGTGCGCAAGATGAGCCTAGTAAGGTACACTCATCTGATTGTATTTCAAATTCTGATATACTTCCCACGTATAACATGATTTATGATGCTTATGTTGAAATACATGAAGATCTTAAAATGTTGGCTAAAAAGAATATAGAAAGAAAAATGTGAATTTTAGATCTTGATAAGAAAATATGTGAATTACAAAATTTCATTGATATGTTGAAAATTAGCAATGAATCCTTAGATGCTAAATATGCTAACTCTTCATGTAATTGCACTTCTAATTTAAATGTGATATCTACTTGTGAAAATTGCATTTGCATGGAAAATGAAAATAATGTCCTAAAGGAAAAAATTGCTAATTTCACATGTAGTAGTCACAAACCAAACAATTTACTTGCTACGTGTAAAAATGTTGGGATTAAATCTAATTTGGGATATATGCATGCAAATAACACATTTCCCAATAAACGGGTAGATGTGCTGAAAATTTTATATCTTGAATCCCTTACTTGTTTTTATTGTGGATTGTATGGTCATACCTTGAATGCATGTAATGATAGAATGCATGATGTTCCAAATAGAAATTGTATGTGGATTACTAAGAAACAAAATCCTCAAGCTACTAACATTAAGAGACCCAAGATTAGTTGGGTACCCAAGAAATGCCACTAATGTATTTTGTAAGAGTGCCAAAGGACATATGGACTTCAACTTTCATATGGGCAGAAAATGTTCTAGGCACATGGAATGTGAGAAGTTCAAACTTCTTTGACTTGTCACCAAAGGAAAAAGGTATTACAACGCTTATGAGAAACTTGTCAGCAAATGTTGAAGTTATGAAGTATTGCACTACAAAGGTAAATAAGGTATACTTTCCAAACTCTAAGTATTACATACTTTAAGTGTTATAACTATTCTATTATAAAATCCTAGTGAGGCCATAAAATCCAGAATCATGAAATCCCCCGTAAATCACTTTTAGGCCTAATGCTTTATATTTCACATTTACATACTCTCAAATGCAAACATGATATTATTGAACAAGTATAAAGATCTTTCAACCATGTTTTGATTAATAAGTAAATGTAGAAGTACCATCTAAGATTTTCTAATCATGTTGAAGCACAACAAGTTAAATATCATATTAATGTAAATTAACCAAAACTATTCTTTGGAAAGCCTATGTGAATTTAATGCTTGATTAAGCCATCTCCAAAAGAGGAGAGGAAATGTATGCTTACTGTTTTTGTAGGTACTCATGAGGATAAATACTTCAAGAATTGATGTAGTATTCAAGAAAAGGACAAGAATCAAGAATTGAAGAATGGCCAAAGAAGACATCAAATATAGCAAAATTCTAATATCTTGATAAAGATGAGGTAAGGCATGTGAGGTAGCCAAATATCGTGACACATTATGCTCTAGAATGTCTTCACATGTTTTGTCCGATATATTACCTAAATGTTAGAATACATACTAGACATCTATATAATCCTAAATGAGTTCACTTATCGCCAATATATGCATGTATTCTTAATTGTAAAACACATTCTTGGTTGTATATGCTTTCATGCTCTTTTGGCTCTGTGTTAAGTGTACATTAGGTGTTTAGGATAGATCTTCATCTTAGAACCTTAACAAACCTCTAAACTAATTCAAACTGTGCCAAAATCTGTTTCCGTGACTTAATTAATCGATTGTTCTCTGTTTTAATCGATTACCTGGACTTTTTCTATTTGTCTTAATCAATTCTTTGTTGCCTTAATCGATTACCTGAGCTAAAAATGTTTTAAAATATTAATCGATTAAACTAGAACATAATGGATTAAATTTGTTAAAATTCAAATCCCGTTAATCAATTAACACAGAGGTTAATCGATTAAGTGTAGTCATAAAACAGATTCAAACACAATTTTGGGTTATGTTTGTTCAAATCCTAACCTCGTAAAATCTGTCTTCTTGTCTAAAATTGATCTTACAATTCATCCTCAAACTCAGACTAGAGCTACCCAATAAGTGATCCTATAAACCGCCTCCTAGCTAGCTTAGGATGTCTAGTGTGTCCTACTTAGGTGCTATTTTAGGAGTTTGTGGTTTTTGTAATCTTTTGGTTATTGCGTTGTATTTGTTTTCAAACTTGTTAGTTTGTCTTTGTGCTTTGACTTGAATTGTAATGACATGACATGCTATGAATATATTGGTCTTGTGCTTTCAAATTGAATTATGCACTGTTTATATCACTCTTATAATCATTTGATCAATGGATGAATGCTTAGTAATTTTCAAATCTATTTCATTGATCAAATTATGCTTAATTTTCAACCAACAAGTGGTATATAAATGGAAAAAGGTATAAATAAATGGTATAATAAACATATGCTTTCTTGTAATGTACATAATTAGTATAAAACAAGTGTATGAAACTAGTGATATCAAATTGTATAACTTTCTGCATATAGCATGTGGCCTGTACTATATTCTGTTTTAATAGTAGGTTTAATCGATTAAGCACATCCATAATCAGTTAACCAACAACTAAAGTTCAATTTTGGGAAAAATTGAATCACACATAATTGATTAAGCACAATTTTAATCGATTAACATAAGTAGCAATTGCATTGTGTTTTTCTTTCTTTTGGCAATATACTTTCATATATCACTTTGTTTTTTGATCATGCCAAAAGGGGGAGAAAATTTTTTGTTTATGTTTTGCAGGACTTGCAAGAGAAGAAAAGTTGAGAGCTTCTGCAAAGTAAATGATAAATCACCTGATGCTCAATTTGAGGGGGAAAAAGAGGGAGAAATTCACATCAACTTACAAGAATATAGCAAAACATAGTTGATTGTCATAAAGCAGATCCAACAAAGAATTGTCAGATCCAATAAGTTGTTAACAAGTGTCAACAAGTGTTCGTCATCATCAAAAAAGAGAGATTGAAGATGCAAGCATACATGAATGAGCAAGAGTGTGTATGCAAGCATGCATCACATATATTTTGATGAAGACGAAGGACACATACAGGTTAATGAAGACAAAAGGTTGATAAAGACAAAGGATCGACAACATGATTAATGATCAAGGACAACCTTGAAGAGATGAGAAAATCAACAAACAACAAGTATTAACAATAAAGTCAAGACTCAAGTTCATACAAGGCAAAACATTCATAAGAGGATCTAGTGGCTAACTCTTTAATATCTTTATTAGGTCTTAAGATGTTTGATTAGTAAGAGTCTAGGCTAGGATGAACCCCAATGGAAGTCTCACAAGCTAAAATCAATCATAACTAAAATGAGACTTACATGCATACACACATGATTTAAATGCACATACATACATACATGATCATATGTTTTGAATGCATTTAAAAAGTGTTTTTAAATCATACATCATTCATAGGCATGCATCATTAGTTTATAAATCATGTAAGAGGTTCATTCATCATTGAAATATCTTTTTAGAAAACCATTAATCAATTAACCGATATGTTAACCTATTAATCATTGATTTCATGGGAACCCGTTATTCGATTAAGTATGGGTTTAATCGATTAAGGGTTGTTACTATTTCTGTTTTATTTTATTTTCAAGAACTCGTTAATCAATTAAGATTAAGTATAATTGGTTAACTGCAGTTTAAAATAGAATAGTATTTTAACCCAAGTTTTTAATATTGCTTGATAATTGGAGAAGAACATGGATTCATAGAGATAGAACACATGTTCTAAATAAGGAGTTTCCACATTATTGTTCAGAAAATCTAAAGCTCTAACTTTCATATCTTTAGAAATATTTTCTAAATGTTCTTTTGAGAAAACAAAGGGGAATCTTTTCATGATACCCGTTGAGAAAAGAAAAGGGGCATCTCACACATTATGTTTTGTAATTGGGAGATATTTTAGAAGGGTTGTTAGATTGTAAGATGAGTGTTAAATCAGCATATTGAGGTGCACATATAATTTGAACACTACGCCAGAGTTGCCATTCAACTTCGGTTATTTTAGATGTATAACAACGCTTTCTGTTTGACCAGAGTAGTATATGGTTATCATTAACAACACTTCACAAACGCTGTTGTATTGATTATATACCACAACACAACACACACAAAGCGCTGTCATATAGTGTATCATTATAACATCGCATCGTCCACAAAACGCTGTCATATAGTGCATCAATATAACAACGCACCATCCACAAAGTGCTGTCATATAGTCCTACATAAACAATGTATTTTATTGGTCTTATTAACAACGCTAATTGTTGTGCTGTTGAAGTTCATATATTTAAGTGCACAATAATATAAAAGCGCTATTGTATTATTCATAAATTTTCTGAAACACCACCTTAATACAACAACGCATCACACACATAACGCTGTTGTATTAATAATCTACAACAACATTTTCTATAAAAAGCGATGTTGTAGTTATCCTTTACAACAACGCATGCCAGGGCTTCCCCTAGAATTCGCTGTTGATTTGTATAAATTAATACATTTATTAGCAGAACAGACATTTTCAACATCACAAACATTTATACATTCTGAACAACAAAGACATATTAATACATGCCAAAAGTTTGTTTTATTAAACATCAATACAATACAAAATACAAACAATGAATATCATGTCAATTATATATGTTTTGATAGATTACATAATTACGAATAAAATAATTACACAAATTACAATGAAACAATATTATACAAATTACAAACAATCAAAATTAAGCTATAATTATACAAAGACTACTTGCATCTACTTTTTCCTTTTCTTTGATTGTTTTTGTCTTGTAGGATCATCCTTGTTTGGAGGAGCACATTGATTTACCCAATGCACTTCATCATGATCATCTCTTGTATATAAATCATCATTCGTAGTTGGTCCGCTCTCACGCGACTGATATGTCCCAAAAAAAGGATCATCTTCATCAATATCTTAATATTCTTGGTCATCAATATTATTGACGATTATTTTGTTAGTTCAAATAACAATAGACCATTTTATGTTAGTTGGGTCAGTAACATAAAATACTTGTTGAGCTTGTGATGTTAGAATAAACGACTCATCTTTATATCCTGGCCTATTAAGATCCACTTGCATGAACCCTAACTCATCAACTCGGAAGCCATTGTTGTTATCAACCACATACAATAAAAAACCGGCATCAAAAACATTGTGTAATCCAATTCCCATATGCGTTCAATCACTCCAAAGTATGACATGTTCTCATATGTTGGGCTTCTATCTTTTTCACTTGACATGTGTAAAGTTCGAGCAACAAGAGTCCACACCACTATTTTGCATTTTACTTTGATCATCTTGTGTTTTCGTATAAAATGTGAACCCATTAATTAGGTAACCAATGTAGAAATAAACATGAAGGCTTGGACTATTGGCTAATTATTTCAATTTTCGAAAACCGAATGTGCATTTATATTCAAATCCTCAACAATGTGATTTTTTAGCCACTTAATGAAACATCGATTATGCTCTTTCGAAATCCGATTTTCATTCTTACTTGGGTAACACTTCCTTAGCATCTCCATGTGTGTTTCAACATATGGCTCAACCTTGTCGGCATTATGTAAAACATATAAGTGCACTTGCTCCAATTCGGTTCTTGTTATAGTCAATATTTCATTCCAAGTAATACCTTCACCAAATGTTTTTTTTGCATATCGAGGCTTTGGAATGCCCATGAAATCACCATCAGTAAGGTATCTGGTACAAAAATAAAGAGCTTCTTCAACAACATATCGCTCAACAATACAACCCTCTCGTCTTGATTGGTTCTTCACATACACTTTTAATGTCTTCATATAATTCTCAAATGGGTACATCCATCTCATATAGGAAGGGCCAATGAGCATGACCTTCTTCATTGTTTCCATCAAATGCTTTTCTCCATCGTCGATAGTGATGATCTGAAGGCAAAAATCTACTATGGCCAAGGAAGACATTCTTCTTATAGTGTTCCAACCTCATTGAATTAGTATTATCTTCACATACAGGACATGCAAAATGTCCTTTTGTACTATATCCAGCCAGATTACTATATGCAGGGAAATCACTGATTGTGCCAAATAGCAAAGCCTTCAAGTTGAAGCTTTCTTCCCTACACGTATCATATACATTTATGCATGTCTCCCACATTTTCTTCAAGTCTTCAATTAATGGAGCCTAATATATGTCTATGTCATTTCCTGGTTGTTTAGGTCCAGAAATTAACATATATAACATCATATATTTTCGCTTTATGCATAGAGAATGAGGTAGGTTGTATATCACCACAGTCACTGGCCATGTACTGTGGGAGCAACTATGAATACTTTGTGGGTTAATTTCATCCGTTGACAATGCAAGGCATAGATTTCTTGATTCTTGACCAAAACTAGGATAGTCGTGATCAATTTTTCTCCATTTAGGAGAATCTGCAAGATGCCGAAGCTTGCCATCTTTAATCCTTTCTTCATCATGCCATGTCAACTTCTTTGCATCTTTGGGATTGCTAAACATACGCTTGAATCTTGCATTGATAGGAAAATACCATACAACCTTTTTGGGAATTGAGTCTTCCTTCTTATATCGTCATGCATTACATTTAGGAAAAAGCATGTATTGCATCATAGGATCGAGAAGGGAGCACATTACCTTCCGGCAACAAATCCTTCAGAAGTGCAAGCAAGTCGGTGAAACACTTATTAGTCCATCCATTAACAAATTTCAACTTATACAACCTTGACACCGCTACCAATCTTGTGAATTTAGTATAACCATCATATACTGGTTTCTCAGCATCACTTATCAACCACTGAAACATCTCAGGACAATCCTGAAGATCCTCTTCGACAATGCCATTTCCTCGAAACGATCGTCTTCATATGCATTTGTGTAGTTGTCTTTCATATGCATCTCATCAGCATAATTCATAACGTCTCTTGTCTCACCATGTCTTGTCTAACATGTGTAACTTTGATCAATACCGTGACACATTAAATGAACTTTTAACTCATTTAGAGTAATTCGGTTTCAGTAACAACATCTTAAGCAAGGAGATACAATTCTATTAGGGTTATCAACATTCTCAATTGAAAACGTAACAAATGATTTCACTCCTTCTTCATACTCATTCGTCAATCGATTGGCACTCATCCATTTTCGGTCCATTTTCTATTAAGAAAAAAATATAATGAGCATAAATCCCTAAAGCTTGGAGTTAAGCTCACCAAGCAGAGCAAATGCATTATTATGTAATTAAAAATTGGGGAACCCTAACTCATAAAGTAAGCTAAATGAGTCAGAACTCGGAAACCCCAAATCAATACAAGTTAAATGAGTGAAATCACCACAACTCATTTATAAGGAAAATATTTATAACTCAATACAAGCTAAATATAATATAATTAAAAAGGCAAATAATAATATGAAAAACTCACTTTCAATTCTGTGTTGAATGTGTTAATGATGATTTTGAGGTTAAACGAGTGAGGATTTCGAAATCGGTGTTGAATAATTTTCGTGTAAAATGAGTGAATGATTTTTGGTGTTGAATGAGTGAATGATTTTGAGGTTGAATGATTTTCGAGGTTGATTTTGAGAGTAAATGCGTTTTGCTGCTGAGAACATGAGTGTTGGGATTAATGACGAATGTTTGAGAATGCGGAATATTTTAATTTTTTAGGGTTTGATAGTATCTTCAACAATGCATAATTACAATGTTGCTGTTAATGATACAAAATCAACTGCGCATAGTGAAGATGGTGCTGTCAATGATATCTAATCAACAACACAACCTTAAGGAAACACTATGGAAGAACTCCCCATTCAAATATAAAGAAGGTAAGTGTTCCACAACGCAATCTTAAGGAAACGTTGTGGAAGATATAATAATTTTTTTACTAATTCATTTTTTTTAATGAAATTCAATTTAGTAATTATATTATGACATTCGATTAATGACAATTAATTAAATATATAGAACAATTAATAATGACAATAAATAACATTCAAACAATTAATCGATTAAGCACTGTGTTAAGCGATTAAGTGGAAAGGAAATAGTTTTGTTGATCATATCGGTAGTTTTTTTTACCGAATGCGTTGTTGTATAGCTAAAAGAGAATAAATGAGAGATAAGTATTCAACATCGCTTTTTGGTGAATGTGCTGTTGAATGCAACGTAATCAACATTGTGTTGTTAAAAAAGCGTTGTGGTATGGTTATAACAACAACGCATTCACAAAAAAACTGTTGTCGAAGAACCAAGTAAGAATGAATTCTATCAAGCTTCCTTACATAATTTTGCTTACCTACAAGGAAGCAAATGCTCTTTAACTTTGCTCTCATAAAGTCAAACTCACTGCAAAATCATCATAGCAAAATCATCATCAAGCTTATCCATCAACAATTGAAGAATTTTGATGAAGTGTTTGTAATCATCAAAAAAGGGGAGATTGAAAGTGCAAAGTGTCAAGAATAGCACTAGCATGTCTTTGCCTATGTTTTGATGAAGACAAGGTTTTAACAAGGCTTGAAGATGGCTCAACAATCAATAGGCCTTATGCTCATTTGGTCATGTCTAGATAGGATATAAATTGAGTCTATAATCTAAGTAGTCTGGGATGTGTGCCGTAGTAAGTGAGTATAGGTTAGGTAAACCTAGATGCTAGTCTCTTACGCCATCTTAATTGAACTATCATATTCATGAGATACATCATCTAGTTAATTGTATGTTCATGCATCTATCATACATGTTATATGTGCATATTAGGCATAATATAATTGGTAAAGTGTGTGTATATATTGTGCATAACATATGAGAAGTTTACCATTTGAAACATATGCATAAATGTTCCAGTTAATCGATTTACGTGGTAACTTAATCGATTAACCTAACTGCTTTTTTGTTGAATACGTGTTTTCTGTTTTAAATGAATTCTGTGTCATTCTATTGTCCCGTTAATCGATTAAATGGAGGCCTTAATCGATTAACTAGTCTGTTATGTGTTATAACTGATATCTATTTTAGCTGTTTTAATTGCTTAACTGTTTAATTGTTTTTGCAACGAATGAAACCACTTATTCTCCATGCTATAAATACAAGGCATCACTCAAAAACCCATAACATTGCATTCTATTGTATAGGACTGTTTAGAGAGCATTTTGCATACGCATTTTACTGTGTTTTTGCAAGAGAGTTGCATGTGTGAGAAGAGAGATTATGTTGTTTTAATTGCTGTAATATGCTTTCTATTTTTGCATAATTTTGTATCAATTCTTATATTGTTCACATGGTCATGCATTAGATTTTGATAGAGAAAAATCATTTGTATACTGATATTAATTAACTCATTCTAATATTGATGGATTAAGTGATTAGTAAAAGGGTTAATCTTTGAGTCTTTATCTTGTAATATTTTAAGCATTATTGTGCTTAGTATACCTTGCTGTTTAAAGTGTTTTTGTGCAGTCTGGATTTGAGGATAAGAATCTTGGTTGGGGCTAGTTCGTGAGAAAGGTTTTCTCAAGAGGCGAAGGGTAGAGTCAAACCAAGTTTTAGAGATCCTAGATTTCAAGAAGGGAGCGTCCTATGTGTTTGTAATTGAATTGGTATTTGTATCCTTTATTCAATATTGTGAAGAAAGAAAATCTCCTTGATCCAGAAGGGGAGGCCTGGATGTAGTTTGTTGTGGACCACAAACGAACCAGGATAAAAATCCTTTTTGCACTGTTCTTTCTCTCTTTATCTTCTTTATGTTTCTTGCCATGATAAATTGAATCTGTAATTGAAAAGTTGGATATTTGTTTACTGTCATATACTGATATTTATGCATAAAAATATCTGAAATATATTTATTCAATTGTGTTTTAATTACTGTGCAATTTGTCTGTCTGATCATTCTGTTATGTGCAATAGTTAATCGATTAAACCCTGCTGTTAATCGATTAACTGGAATGTTTTTCCAGCAGTTGGGTTTTGCTTCAAGAAGCGGTAATTGTTAACCGCTACACCTATTCAACCCCCCCTCTAGGTGTTCCTAGACCACTGATACCTAACAAATTGAATTATATTAATTACATAGACTATATCATATACATTACATTGAATTCCCTAAGCTACAATATGTGCAAAACTAATCTACTATACATTTAGCTATGATTTGTGAACAGAAATATGTACAAAGTTTGACCATTGTTCTCTAAGCTGGTTGACTTTGTCATCTGTATATGATTTGCCATCAATCTTGTTTGCATTAGTTGGCCATAACTGAATATTCTCCTTCATGAATTTAAGCAAGTAATAGACGCAATGTAACTGCTTTGTTTGGGAAGGGGTTTACAATTAAAATGAAGTAAACATATAAGTATAACATTAGTTGGCCATTACACATATAATTGTTGGAGATGATTTGTGCCATTACTTTTATACGTGTCCACCTGATTTTGGGATTTGGTATCTTGTTTCTAGCACAATTACATCTTCTGCAAACTCTCACTGCACTAAACAATAGAAAATGTACTTAATTACTAAACAAAAAATGAAAGTGAAAGTGTAACTAAAAGTTTAAATGAGTAGTCCACTTACCTAGAAAAAATCTCTTTTATAGTGGGGTAGTTGTTCATATCACCATGTGCTAACAAGTCAAAGTAATATATTTCTTCATTGACCCGATTGATGGCAAACAAAACCCAATGATTCCTAACAAAACATATGTACATGGTTAGGAAATGTTAAGCACAATAAACATACTAAAGAAAAAAATATAAAAGACAATTAAAAAAATGCTCACCCAATATTAAAAGGTGCAAGAAATAAATCTGCATCTTCTTTATGATGGAGGAGATTATCTATAATTCTATATGTTTTTTCCCCAGTCTCATTTTTGTCACCAGACACCAAAGCGGTAAGGTGTGGGGATATGAACATCACCTTTTCCTTATTTACGTTAATAAAATTTACATACAAGTACCTAATATATATATAACACAAATGTTAGTTAATTATAACACACCGCCATGGAAACGTGAGATGTTAAGAAAACATATTTACCTCATATATATACACACAACAATTGCACCTATACAATCACGTTTATATACATCTTGGACTTCAGTGATGCCAACGTATTCATCAATATTATCCCTGAAGACTTCCTTGTGAATTGATATAATTTTCATATCATCTCCCAACTTTTGTACATGCTCCAACAACTGAGTACAGTAGTAGGTAGTCTTCTTGAAGCTCACATCCCCAGTAGATGGCTTTGAGCTCACATCCCCTGAAGACGGCTTAGACTTTTGGGTGCTACAGGGAATGGAATGTACGTTTTCGTGAAATATTGAATAAAAAACATATCAATTATAGATGAATATATATATATATATATATAATATGAGTGAGCATAAGGTGAAAAATCATATCTTAGGAGGAATTACTTGAACAAGGTCTACTGGCCAGGCCACAAAAGTGCCTATAGCCCCTTCAACTGTGAAGATATCCTTATTGAGAGGAATTAGAAGCAACACATTATCATTGATTGCAATGTCAATCGAGACCTTCACATGATGGCGTGGGATACATGCATTATGCAGCATAGCGTCGACCGACTTGTGTACTTTCCCAACACCCACTATTCGGCTAGTTGGGGTATCTAGGAAAAGTTTGCAAGAACTGATTCCTTGTATGTAAGTTAAATCATATAATTAGTTAACGAATAAATTAAAATAAGTTAACTAAATTAAAATAAGTTAACTAAGTTACCTCATGAATGGGAATCAGAATGGGAATGTTGTAAGGTACATGTGTGCAACTCTCATTGATAGTTGAAGGAAAAGTACCAGCATTTCTTGCTAATCGTTGCCACTCAGCTTCCTTCATCTTCATTGATTGCTCAATTTCGTTGAACCGTTGCATGAGGCCATCTATTTGATTTTGAACACGGCTCATTTGGGCTTTGGTTGCACGCTTTGGATGGGATATTAATGTTTGCTGGATAACCCCAAATCCTACACCTCAGATATGGCTAGGGTAGATTGGCAGTTCTAGTGCCTTGCCAAGTATTATGGGACTACCCAGGTTTGCCTCCATTTCTTTTAGGGCAACCTGACAAATCAAGAAAAAACATAATGTTAATTAATCACATGTTGATAAATAAAGTAAGAAATTAGGTATAATTAAAAAATGAGCACTTACAACACGTCTTGCTGCTTCTTGCACTTCCTCATTGTCGATGATGCCATCCTTGTTCTTACGGGCATCCACCTATAGAACATCGAGTTCTATTCCATGTGGAGTCATAGGTGTATCGCTTTTGTTCTCCAACTAACAAAACATATCCAATAATAATGTAATTAGATATATATGCATACAAAACATAAGAAATAATGTACCTACAAATTAACAATGAAAGTGTGCATGTCAAGAGGAACACTTTGGAAAGCTCTCCTTGAACGTCATGGTTTTGATGAGGACAACTTGTGCCTAAAAGTGCTTGAAGATCAGCAACAAATCAACGTGCTTAAGTCTTTTATTTGGTACTAGGCTTAGACTAGATTCTAGTTTAAGTTGAGTCGAAGGCTTAGGGCACCTAATACATGTCTCACATGCATTTATCTTTTAAATCATTTCATCCATGAGATATGTTCATTTCATAATATGTTCATGCATTACATAAATACATGTATATATGCATTCTAGGCATAAAACTAAGTGTCAAACATGTATTATCTAAGTGCATAACATATTTGATGTTTTCTATTTGAAAATACATATTTTATTTAGTGTTAATCGATTAACCATACCTTTAATCGATTAACCCAACTGCTGTGTAAAGTGGTTGCCACTGGAACACGTTTTTGTAATGCAGTTAATCGATTAAAGCTTTACGTTAATCGATTAACCTAACTGATTTTTAAATTGTTGAAACTGAAAAACTGAAAAACAGAATCAGTTATGATTTTTAGTCCCGTTAATCGATTAAGAAGGTATTTAATCGATTATCTGGGGTTCTGGACTGATTCTTTATAAACTGCGTTTTCAGAATTAATCTCATAAGTTGCATGTTGCATTTATTAGAGAGTTAGAGCATTCTACGTGTTAATTGCTGCATCTATTTGTTAATTGCATTAGTGAGTTTAGAAATGAGAGATTCCTTGCTTTAGGATTGAGTGCATTTCATGTTATAATCTCTCACGTTTTCCCTCACATGTTCATGCATATTTTGATGCGTTTTTTCATGAATTTTATGATTCTGTAACTTCTGTTTTCATAACTAATACTTGTCATTTCACATGTGTTTGTGTTAAATGTGCATTAGAGTAAAGCCTTCATGTTGTATTTGAGCTTAGGTATAGCTTAATATTACTCTTGTAATTCTTGTATAATTGTTGTGAAAGGGAATCTCTTGGTGTCGTATCACCAGTAGAGATTGTGTGTTTCTTCATAGCTTAGAGTGTAAGAAAAGGAAAGAACGAGAGATTCTTTGGCTGGGGCTACGCCGAAAGAAACGTTTTCTTTATCGGTAGGAAGGGAGTCAAACCATTGGATAGTTTCTTTGATTTCTTGTCATTTGCTAAGTGTTGTAATTGGATAATGTGTTTGTAAATTACATTGATTCGATTATAGTGAAGGAAATCTCCCAAGTCAGCCGGGAGGCCTGGATGTAGTTTGCAGTGGACAGCAAACGAACCAGGATAAAAATTCGAGTTGCAGGATTTGTTTCTCTCTCTCTCTTTACTGTTTTCAATCGATTTAATTTGTATATTTGATTCAACTAATACATTCTGTTCTTTTGTTGTATTGCAAGCTATTCTGATATACAAATTTGTAAGCTCTGTATTCGTTCTGTTATCGGTTATTTGTTTCGCATTTAATCGTTTCTGTAATTGCTTACTGGTTCTGTTTAATCGATTAATATTCCTGTGTTAATCGATTATACTGTTTCTATTAATCGATTAAAATAGTGGTAATTCTAACTGCGACACCTATTCAACCCCCCTTCTAGGTGTATTGTAACCACTGATACCTAACAAACAATACTTATAATGTTTTCCTCTTTTCCTCTATACCTCGCTCGAGAAGCTCGATATGGATATAAAGGCTTGGATGCCCTCTTGCGGTTTTCATTATCTAATTTCTGAAACAATAAACAACATTAATATCAACAATCATATATAAGTATATGTATATACAGAAGCATATATACAAAAGTCAATACAAAGAATATGAATTTACCAAGAAAGACTCGTCTTGTGTGCATAGGGTGACAAAAGTCTTCCAATCCTCTTCATCAACGATATTTGCATATTTAGTTGGAGGTTTTAGGTTGACATTGTCATCAGCATTTCTGAGTAATTTTCCGGCATCAGTTCAGAATTGTCGGAGAGCCTTGCCAGCTGATTTAAGGTTATAATCCTTATGTTCCTCACCAACATCAAAAGTTGACTGAAATAAAAACACATATACATTATATGTTGCATGAAAACACATGCATATACGTACATTGCATGAAAACATAACACATATACGTACATTGCATGGAAACACGAAAACTGAAAAAATAAAATTATAGTTATTTCATTCCAAATACGCTCCTTCATGGTATTCCCTATATTACTCCCTTTGTTGAATGTTAGCTTCAAATTATGACTAACAACAACACCAATGTACCTTACCAATATGTTGTCACCCTTCGATTTTAATGGTTGGCCTTTAAAGTTCCATTGAACTTCTATCTTCACATCCTTACTTCTTGACCGAATGACATTCTTTATGGAAGTCATTCCACATGGAGGTCGTTTTTGAGCAACGATTTGCTTGTCTTGTGGAGTTGGTGTAGCTTCGTCACCAATGTAAGAACAATGATCACCACTTTGGAAAGCCATTGATGAATTGTTTTGAGGTTTATGAGAGTATGAGGGTTTGCTGAGAATATGAGGATTTCTTTTCGATTAAGTTTGAGAGCGTAGAGGGAATGATTCATGTTTTAGATATTTAAAATGTATTACCAATTTAACAACGCATATTAATGGTAGCGCTGTTGAATAAACATCTTCAACAATGCATACTAAAATTAGCGATGTTGTATTGACATCTTCAACAATGCATATTAAGGATTGTGTTGTTGTTGTGTATCCAGATGTTTACTACTTACTTTCATTAACACATCTTCAACAGTGCATAGTAAAAGTGGTGTTGTTCTATTGACATCTTCAACAATGCATATTAAGGATTGCGTTGTTGTTGTGTATCCATCTATTTACTACTTATTTTCATTAACACATCAACAACGCTACCGATATGTAGCACTGTTAAATAGAATCTAATTGACAATGCTATATTAATTATGCAATGTTGAATAGAATCTAATTGACAGCGCAATCGTAATTATGCACTGTTAAACTGAACTCGTTTTCCAAATTAACAATGTGTTCGTAGTTATGCACTGTTAATTTAATATTTTACACAATTGGAAAATATTTATACAACATGAATTAACTTTGTCATGAAGTAGATTACTATATAATTGTGGTTAATAATACGAAACTGGAAAAATATTAATTATTACATTTTGTTAATTTGTTTTTGTATTTACTAAGTATTGTTATTTTGTTTGTGTTTAATTTTTTAATAGGGAACAACAAAAGTATTAAAGAAAATAATCATCCAAATAATTAACAAAAAATAGAAATTAACATCCAAAATAATTTTTTATTATTCATTCAGAGAGGCAAAATACATTATAATGAACTAAATGATTTGGTACATGCGAATATAATGAACTAAATGATTTGGCAAATGAAGAACACAATGAAAACGAATTCAATGAAGGAAATATTTTTTCCTTTTATTTCCTTTCAAAATTTGGGTCCTTTTGCCAAATCAAAAGTTCTTAAAGACCTCCTTGTCATGATTTCAATGAAGGAGATAATTTTTTCCTTGACTCCTCTATACAAATCTTCATTTCACTCAAATCTTGTATAATAGTCACTTTCCTTATGAAATCTGGGTCCGTTTTGAAAATTAAAAGATTTCAATGAACTGACTTTTTTTGAAAGAGCTCAATGCACTCAATACATTAGAAATTAAAACTTCATCTAATGCAAATCTTGTATGTCAGTCACCTTCTTTATGAAATCTGGGTCCTTTTGGAAAATCAAAAGTTGTTAAAGACCTCCTTGAGATGATTCTGAAACATAAACACAATTTTTTCCTCAACTCCTCTATACAAATTTGGGTCATTTTTCTCTTTGTCATTCTCTGTAGTATTACTCTTCTTTTTACTACTTTGTATTTTATTCCTCCTATCTTCATGAACATACTCTTATAGAAACACATACTCTTATTGATGAAATAGAACAGTGAGTGAACCACAATATTTATAGATGAGCAACCATTAATATTTTAACAAACGAAGAGACGCATAACCACTCAAACATTAATATTTCAATAACCAAGAAACGCATAACCACTAAACCATTAATATTTCAACAAACGCTGAGACGCATACCTGCCACCATTAATATTTTGGACGTTTAAAAAGTCGTAAAACATCAACATCGCATAATTAAGCAAGCACAGTTACTATGTCATCTTCAACAACGCTTCCTTAATTATACGTTGTTGCATGTATTAACATCAATATCACTTTCTATCAAATGAACTATTAAACATAAATCATTCAAGCCAACGCTAACGTTACTGATGTTCACCTGTGTTTTATCAAGAATGTGTTGTTGAAGTTACACAAATTGACAATGCCTGTTTTATTATGTGCTATTGATGTTCTTCCACCTCAATTTCTACAACGTCGTTCAAAATTGCATTTTTGAATGACTGATGTTTATTACGATATCTGGCATAGTGGAAGAAAATTGTTAGACAAGGCAACAACATATTCTCTTGGTGTGTTGTATCACCACAGAAGGAGAATAGGTTGGGGAAAAGTCCTAGCTGTTGTTAGGCATGTCTTCACGAGAAGCAAGAGGTCTTGGTATTGAGTGATACCTGGTTGGTACCTAATCATGAAAGGATATGAGATCTTAGTAGGCGAGAGTGAGAGGTCAAACCACGGTTGTCAAGTTCATAGAGATCAAGAAAGTAGCGTCTTGCATCTTATATTGGAAGTGTGTTTGTAACGAACATTGATTTTCCATAATGAATAAAAATCACCCAAGATCAGAGGGGAGGTCTAGATGTAGTTTGCAAGTGGACCCGCAAACGAACCAGGATAAAAGCCGTGTCTCATTATTCTTTTCCCTTATCTTTTACATTTCCGTATTACTTGATTTACTTAACTTGACATGCATATAATTCTGTGTTAATTGAATATTCTGTATTGTGCATTTACTATTCTTAATTGTCTGTAATAAGTGCATATAAGTTTACTTAAATATTGGTAATCTTGGAGATTGAAAGAAAACTATTTTCACTAAAAAAGAACTAACTAATCGATTAAGTTGTTTAGTTAATCGATTAATAGTAGATCGAGTTAATCGATTAAATCTTTTATAATCGATTAAACAATGTATAATTTTGTGTTTTCTCTTTATTTATCGAGCAACAGTAATTGTGTATCGAATCACCTATTCACCCCCTCTAGGTGAGTGATAATGCCCTTTGAGACCCAACATTATGATTGCACTTAATCGATTAACTTCTGTGTTAATCAATTAACGAGATTTGAATTTTGACATAGTTAATCAATTATGTTCCAACTTAATCGATTATATTTTTTTAACATTTTTAGCCCAATTAATAGATTAAAGGAACAAATAATCGATTAAATCACACAAAAAAAGCCAAGATAATCGAATAGAACACAGAACAATTGATTAAATAAGTCACCAAGATAGATTTTGGCACAATTTGAATTAGTTTAGAGGTTTTCTAAGACTCTAAGATAAAAGGTCTATCCTAAACATTTAATTTACACTTAACTTAGAGCCAAAAGGACATGATTGCATATTCAATCAAGAATGCGGTATACAAATAAGAGTACATGCATTTATTGGCGAAAAGTACACTTATTCAGGATTATCTAGATGTCTAGCATGCAGTCAAACGCTTAGGTATAGTATCAGACAGAACATGTTATAAGACATTATAGAACAAAACATGCCACACTATTTTGTTATCTCACATGCTTTACCTCATCCTTATCAAAGTGTTAGAAGATTGCTATATTTGATGTCTTCTTTAAACTTTATTCAATTTCTTGATTCTTGTCTTTCTTTTCATGTATATCACTTTAATTCTTTTGAATGTGCATCCTCATGAGTACCTACAAAACATTCAACATACCTTTCCTCTCCTCTTTTGGAGAAGGCTTATCAAACATTAAATTTGCATATGCTTTTCAACAATAATTTTGGTCAATTGCATTAATATGAAATATGACTTGTTGTGCTTCAACATGATTCAAATATCCAAGATAGTAATTCTACATTTACTTATGAATTAAACATGGTTAAAAGATTCTTATAATTGTTTAACAATGACATGTTTGCAATTAAGATCATGTAAAAGAGAAACATATTGTATTTTAGCCTAAAAGTGATTATTGGGGG
>NC_032025.1:16204005-16215117 GCF_001865875.1 Lupinus angustifolius | reverse complement strand
TCTTGGAAGTATACTTATTAGTGTCCCTTATTCTTGAAATTTTTGCCTCATTAGGATTTCAAGATAGAATATATTTATAACACTTAAAGTATGTAATACTCGGAGTTTAGAAAGGATGCCTTATTTACCGTTGTAGCACACTACTTCCTAACTTCAAGCATTTGAGTTGTCAATTTGTTCATAAGTGTCATAATCCTTTTTCCTTGGTGACAAGGAAATGAAGTTTGATCTTCTCACCTACCATGTGCCTAGAATACTTGTTGTCCATATGAAATTTGAAGTTCATATGTCCTTAGGCACACCTACAAAACAACTTTACTTGCATGTCTTGGGTACCCAAGTAATCTTGGGCCCCTTGATGTTAGTAGCTTGGGGATCTTGTCTCTTAGCAATTCACATATATTTTCCATTTGGAATAACAAGCATTCTAATATTACATGTATTCAAAGTATGACTATGCAATCAACAATAAAAGCAAGTAGCGGATTTAAGATATGACTTTTTCAAAACATCTACCCTTTTCTTATGAAATGTGTTCTTTCCATACATATATCCCAAACTAGATTTAATCCCAACATTTTTACGTGTATCAAGTAAGTTATTTATTTTGTGACTACTAGATGTGAGTTTAGCAACTTTATCCTTTAAGACATTATTTTATTTTTCCACGCATGTGAAATTATCACAATTAGATATCACATTTAACTTAATTGTACAATCATATGAAGAGTAAGCATATTTAGCATCTAATGTTTCATTTTTAATTTTAAGCATATCAATGAGATTATGCAATTCAATATCTAAAATCAAACATTTTTCTATCTACATACTTTTTAGCTAACTTTTTAAGATCTTCATGCATTTCAACATAAGCATCATAAAGTGTATCATACATGGGAAATATATAAGAATTTGAATTAGAATCGGAAGATTTTATCTCACTAGGTTCATCTTGCTCACTTACTCTGCAAGAATTCAGATTTTGAGTCATTAGACATAATTTGTTTGATTCTTCATCTTCCGAGATACTTGATGATGAATTCTCCTCTTTGGATGCAAACCAAATGATGTATGCCTTCTTAGCTTTGGTTTTATGAGAGTCTTTCTTGTTGTCATGTGTACCTCATGTGGCCTACTTTCCTACTCTTATGGCAAGTTACTTTATCTTTGGGATACTTGCACATTTTGCTTGAACTTCTTCACCTTCCTTGTGAAACTTCCTGAGTCATCCATTCTTTCTTAAGTACTTTATGAATATGTTGATGAGGAGGGACATAGCTTTATCACTTATGTCGGAATCGGACTCATCATCATGAAATTTCTCCTTTTGGCTTCTTGAACATGATTTTGTTGCTTTGAAGGAGATTTCTTTGATGTTCTCATCCATTTTCTCATTCAGTGTCAAACGTCTTAATTATATCTCGTGTTCTTGAAGTTTGCCAAATAATATTGCGAGCGACATTTGTTCCAAGTCCTTTGACTCCATGATGGAAATCACCTTGGGTTGTCATTTCCTATCAAGACATCTCAACAATTTATTCGTTAGTTCATGTTTGGAAAATTATTTATCTAATGCAATGAGATGGTTAATAATGTGATTAAATCGTTTTTTCAAATCAGAAATAGACTCATGTGGAAACATGTGAAATAACTCATGCTCATGCATCAATGTATTCAATCCAGACCGTTTGACCTCACTAGTGCCTTCGTGGGTTACTTGTAAAGTGTCCCACATATCCTTGGCATTATTACACTGAGAAATCCTAAGGAACTCATCGTATTAAAGTGTGGAGGTTATAATATTTTTTGCTATCAAATCAAGCTGCACTTTTCTCTTTTCCTCGTTGGTCAAGTGACTTATTGGTTTCTCCTTCAACCATGTGTTGTGGAATGAAAGGTCCATAATCTATGGTATCCCAAATAACTGTATCAGTGGCCTCAATAAAAATTCTCATTCGAATTTTCCTATAGGCGTACCCCTCGCCACTAAAAACTGGAGGGCGGTTGATGGATGCGCCATTGCCGCTAAAAGGGTTAGAAGAGCTTATGATAAAAGTACATAGGATAAATGATCTGAGTGGTTAAGATAGCACGGTCGTACTAGCTCTGATACTACTTGTTGGGTCCCACAAGGCTCTATAACTCACCTAGAGAGGGTGAATAGGTGATACGATACACAATTACCGTTGCTCGATAAAAAAATAGATTATATAAATTCACACACTGTTTGATCGATTAACACCAGCAATAATCCATTAACTAGTTCTGCAGATAATCAATTAACTAAACAACCTAATCGATTAACTAGTTCTTGTTTTATGAAAACTTGTTTTCTTTGATCTCCAAGATTACCAAGATTCAACTAAACTTATATGAAATCTTTTAGATGATTAAGAATAGTAAATGCACAAAACAGAATATGCAATTAACTCAGAATGATATCCATGTCAAGTTAAGCAAATCAAGTAATATGGAAATGTACAGAGTTAAGGGTTGAGAAGAATGAGACACGACTTTTATCCTTGTTTGTTGGCGGGTCCACTTGCAAACTACATCCAGGCCTCCCATTCTGATTTTGGGAGATTTTTCTTCACTATGGAAATTTTATGTTCTTTTACAAACACACTTCCTATACAAGACACAAGATGCTCCTTTCTTGGAACCAATGAGTCTCCCCCTTCGGGTTGACTACTAAGCACGCCAAATCGGATACTACCACCTTTCGTGACTCTAGCACCAACCTCTGTTTCACTTGAACCAAGACCTCTTCCTCTCGTGAATAAACTTATCTAACTGCAGCTAGGGTTTTCCCAAAACAATTCTCTTTCAATTGTGATACTAAGCACACCAAGAGAATATATTGTTACCTTGTCTAAACTCTTTCAAGTTATCGATGCACCTCAATGTGCATAATACAAAAAATGTCATAATCAAAATACAAAAAATGTGAGATGCAAGGTTTCTTTATTCAAAAGATTTTCCTATGCTCTTTGGTAATCTTTCTAAAGATTCTCCCTTATTTCTTTTTGAAAAGAAAACTTTGAAAATCTCTCTAAAGATATGGAAGTGAAAGAGCTATAATTTTTAGAACAATGTGAAATATGTTTTTCGTGTGTTCTAACTCTGTGAAAATATATTCATCTATGTTCTTCTACTTGATGCAATATGAGAAAACTTGGGTTTATATATAATTATGTTTTCAGCTGTAGTTAATTGATTATTACTAAACTTAATCAATTACAGATTCTTTAAAATACTTGAAACAAGAAATTGTACCAACCCTTAATCGATTATACCCATACTTAATCAATTAAAGGATTCCCAAGAATTAAATGTTTAATCGATTAAAATACCTCTAAATCGATCATTGTTTTAAAAAAAAAGATATTTCAATATGATATGAACCTCCTACATGATTTGTAAAAGTATGATGCATGACATTGAATGATGTATGATTTAAAACTCTTTTTAAATGCATCCAAAATCATATGATCATGTATGTATGCATGTGCATGTAAATCATGTATGTATGCATATATGTCTCATTTTAGTTATTGATTGATTTTAGCTTGTGAGACTTCCATTAGGGTTCATCCTAGCCTAGTCTTTTCCCAAGCAAACATTAAGACCTAATAAATATATATAACATTGAGCCTCTAGATCTTCTTGAATGATTTATCTTGTATGAATCTTGAGTCTTGAATTTGTTGTTGACTTTGTGGTTTGTTGATTTGTTCATCCCTTCAAGCTTGTCCTTGATATTCACTCCTTGTTGTTGATCTTTGTCTTTCATCAACCTTTGTCTTCATCAAAATCTATGTGATGCATGCTAGCATACACAATCTGTTCATTCATGCATGCTTGCATCCTCAAGTCTTACCATACATAGTTAATTGTACTTTTGAAAAGAACCTAAATCTGATTGATTTTGTATATAAATCATATATATTTCTTGTCTTTTTTTCTAGGTTAAATGAGTCATCGAGTCTTTTGTGAAAGTTTAAATGTGTTGGGTACCAGCAAGGTTAAACACACCTAGAGGGGGGGGGGGGGGTGAATAGGTGTAGTGGATAAGTAATCCTGCTTTTTCCGATTTATGCACAGAACATATAGTTGTTGTAGTTAATCGATAGTTATCAGGATTAATCGATTATGCACAGTTGTATTAATCGATTCAGTTCACCTTTAATCTATTATGCTGAATCTTAATATCTTTAGAAAAAAGATTTTCTCACAATGAAACAATGATGATTGCTAGTCTTTACTTTCCTAAATTGATTCTTAATTATACTATGATTATTAACACTTAGCTCAAATGACAGAATGCAATTAACAAAGAAATCAATAAAGACGGAATCATAAAAGAGATAGGGAAAGAGAAAGTGCTCAAGGATTTTTATCCTTGTTCGTTTGCGGGTCCACTTGCAAACTATGTCTAGGCCTCCCTTTTTGATCTTGGGAGATTTTTCGTCACTATTGAAAAAATGTTTGGTGACAAGCACTCTTCTAATACACCTAGCAAGATACTCCCTCCTTGAACCCGTTGAGCCTACACACTCGGTTTGACCAATCTAAATGCCTACTAGGATACCACACAGTTCGCGAATCTAGTCCCAACAGAAGATAGCCAATACTCTAATGTGATGATGCTAACACACTACGAGAAAAATCCTTGTGATTCACAAAATAAGTCAAGTGAATTGCACACTTAATGCATGGATAAAACGATGAATTTGGCTCTATAACCCTCTACATAAATCTCACAACAACCTTAAACTAAATGTGTAGCTTATGCAAGGTTTTTCAAATGAATGAAAAGATGATGGCACTATGAAAAGAATTTATCTCTTTTCTCTATCTTTTCTCTCTTAGAAAACTATACAACAAATCTTTCAAAGATAAGCAAGATGCATTGAAAATTGCAGCTCTGAGAATCTTGAATTTTCTTTTTCTCTCAATGTAAAAATGAAAGTTTGTAAAAATTATGCACATGAATTAAAATAACAGCTTTTATATCAAACTAATTTTAACTGATGTTAATCGATTATGAACATACTTAATCTATTAACATGCAAATGAAAAATAGTTTTTCAGTTAAGGATTAATCGATTATCAATCTACTTAATCGATTAATAAGCCATAAATCCTAGGAGTTCAACTATTGTAACTCTTTTTAATCGATTAAATGATTTCAACAGGATATAATCGATTATAAATTAAAATAATTTCAGAATGGGTGTAAGAGCTTTTGATATTTGTATGAGAGTTGTGTGTTTGTGTTGTGAGATTCAATGCCTTTAAATAGACTTTTCAACCACCCATAGTGTCTCTATGAAAAGGTAGGAATGGATTGAAGTGAAGACATTTCGTTTGGAATGAAAACCTTTCATTTTGAAATATGAAATCTGATGCAACAACACTAAATAATCGATTACAACCAGGAGGTAATCGATTACCCAAATGTTCTGTCCACTAGGCATTTAATTTCGATTTAGAGTAATCGATGACAACAAGTGGGTAATCTGTTACTCAACTTCATTAAATGCCTAGTGGATAGAATGTTTAGGTAATCGATTACCCACTGGTTGTAATCGATTACTGAGTGTTGTTGCATCAGATTTCAGATTTCAATCCATTCCTACCTTTTTGTAGAGGCAAACATCTGAAGACCTAATAACTTCATTAGTTAAGTATTTTGAAGTGTTTCAATTTCCTTTAAAATTAGTTTGAGCATTACTACTATTGTATAATCAAGAGTATAGGATAGAAGTACCTATTTAGACTTAGACTAATTTGTCTTGAAGCTTTATCTTCATAAATATTCTTCCTTTTCTTCTTCACAGTACACAATTACCGTTGCTTGAATAAAAAAAGATTATATAATTTTCTTCACTATTTATTAACTAATGATTTAACCGATTAACTACTTTTGCATATAATCAATTATTTCAAGAACCTAAACGATTATTCAGTTCTTGTTCTTTGAAAAACAGTTTTCTTTTATCTCTAATTATCCAAGATTCAACTAAACTTGTATGCACTCTTACAAATGATAACATATAGTTAATGCGCAGAACATAATATGCAAATAAAACAGAATGATATGCATGTCAAGTTAAGGGTTAAAAATAATTAGCACGACTTTTATCCAAGTTTGCTTGCTTGTCCACATGCAAACTACATCCAGGCCTCTCCTTCTGATCTTGGGAGATTTTCTTCACTATGGAAGCAAATGTATTATACAAACACACTTCCAATAACTCTACAAGTGCTCTCTTCTTGACCCTAGAGTCTCCCATGATGGTTTGACCTTCAACTTGTCTCTTTCGGATACTCAATACCTGCTTACGATATAACCCCAGAAATTGATCTCTCCCAACCAATACCTTTGTAAAGTGTGAAGATAATAACCTAATTGCATCTACAATTTTCCCAAACCAATTCTCTATCAATGGTGATACTAAACACACCAAGAAAATATGTTTATGCCAATGTCTATACAATACAAGTTGTTGCACCTAAATGTGTTGAATATACATCCTTCCAGAATCTAAGAACCTTTGTACAAGTATTACGAACTCAATGTATACAAATGTGAGATGCAAGGTTTCATTGCACAAGATTTGGTAATACAATTCTTGAAAATCTTTCTCCAAACATTCATAAAGATTCTTTTTCTCCCTTTTCTCTCCTTTTTCAGAAACACTTAGGAAAATCTCTCTATGGATATGAAAGTGTATGAACAATATGATTTTTGAAATATAGGTAGTCGTGTTATGTCTGTACACTACGCAAAATAGAAAAAGTTGGGTTAATATATTGTTTTGTTTTCTTCTGTAGGTAATCGATTATCACTCTTCCTAATCAATTAACGATTACTTAAAATTCAAGAATCCATAAGCTATAACTAACATTAATCGATTAATCACATACTTAACCGATTAATGATATCCCAATTTTGCATAGCTTAATAGATAAAATACACCTTACTTGATTAAGGGTTTTCTACAAAGATATTTCAATGTGATATGATCCTCCTACATGATTTGTAAAAATATGATGCATGATTTTGAATGATGTATGATCTAAAACTCTTTTTAATGCATCAACATAATATGATCATGTAAGTATGCACGTGCATGTAAATCATGTATGTATGCACATAAGTCTCATTTTAGTTATGATCAATTTTAGGTTGTGAGACTTTCGTTAACGTTCACCTAACCTAGACTCTACCCAATCAAACATCTTTAGACCTAAGGAAATAGAAAAAAAGTTAGCTTCTAGATCTTCTTGAATGTTTTAGCTTGTGTAAACTTGAGCCTTGACTTTTAACTTGTTGACTTTACTGTTTGTAGATTTGTGCATGTCTTCAAGCTTGTCCTTAATATACAACTTTTGTCCTCAACTTTTTTGTCAATCTTTGTCTTCATCTTTTATCTACAAACTTTGTTTTCACTCTTTTATCTTCATCAAAGTTTGTTGTCAATCTTTGTCATCATCAAACTTTATCTTCACCAAATCCATATAATGCATGCTTGTTGTATATACAATCTGCTCATTTATACATGCTTGCATTTTCAATTACGACTTTATTCAGGAAATCTCTGTATTTAAAATGTGAGAGGTTTCTTCTTTGTCAATAAATTAAGTCACTTTAAGATTCCTAAAAGACTGTTAAGCCATGTGACGTGAGGAGGTTATGAGTCATGAAACCTAAACAAGATAGATAACTTTTTAGAGCCAAACTTCTCTCGATTATTGGAGAGGGAAGTGTTGTGAAAAATAAAACAAAAACCAAAATGAAATAACAATTATATTCTTCTATTTACAGTACATCTAATTGTAATGATATTTTTATCATTAAAACTAAGAGTAAAAACAATATTTTCCTCTCTATTACTAAACAAGGTCCATATTCAATTTGTCCAACTCAAGCTACTACAATACAAAATAAACCAATGTCTATGTAGACAAATCATATCCCATCCTAGTGCATTTTCAACCATGACCAAGCGCAACTACTTGATAGCTTAGATCCAACATTTATCGGTCATTACCTAGGCACCTAGCCACACTTGCCACCATGTAAAGGACCCCTAAGATTGTCAATAGCATCGGGCAAGTGAGACGTTATCACCTCGTCCTCAAACCATTATCGTGTCATTGTCACTAATAACACCAACATCTAAATAGGAACGAAGCCGACCGACCAATTTTGGAAGCACTTGTTGATGGGGTTGGTCTATACTATGCATTCGAGTTCTTGCGGAACATTCTGTGTGCAAGTTTTTGTCTTAGATGAGGATCTATAAAGGAATGGATTCAAATGTTTTAGTCCTCAATTGTGTATTTTTTTTATGTACACAAATTACTCCTACAATAAATATAAAAAACTATATTTACATATCCCCTACATATTTGAATTTAAGATAATAACACAAGACAAATCTAAACAAATTTGTTTACATATAACCTAAAAATTTGATTTTAAGATAATAACAACCGAAATAATTTGATTACATATCATCATTAGATTTGATTTTAATTTAGGATAATAATAACCATCTTTGTTAACAATCTGTTAACAAGGATTTGGTTTGTTACGGTATTACCTCATCGAGTGGGAGCATGGAGATTTAGAATGTCCAACTTTCCTAGGATGGATTCAAATGGTGATTTTCTCAAAGATTGGATGAAGATATATGTGAATTGAACAATAGTAGAGACACATGTTTGAAAATATTGTGGTGGAGGACTTCATTACGAACAAAATGACACTCGAATTCTATGTGCTTGGTGCGACCATTAAACACTAGATATTCAGGGATGTGGAAGCCCACTTGACTATCATAGTGAAGAATCATGGATTTGGTATGATGATGACAAGGTTGTAAAGAATCCTTTTTAACAATTTGATCTCACATGTAGTAGTTATCATGGACCGATACTCAGCTTCAGCCGACGATCGAGAAATAATGTATTGTTTTTTTTTTGTTTTCCAAGAAATAGGGGATTGACCCAACTAGATCAACACAACCAGTAATGGACCGGTGTGTAAGAGGGAAGCTAGCCTAGTCGGACTTGTACCATCCATGAAGCTGGAGATCCCATTTGCGAGAAAGCAATATGTTGCTTAACAAGGGCTCTAACTCACCTAGGGGGGGGGGGAGGCAATCGGTGGTTTGGTTTACAATTAAAAATATTCATTTACATAAGATATTCGCTAATTTTCACTAGTTTTAATCAATTAAAATAATTACTTAACTAATTAACAGAAAGCTCCAGTTAATCAATTAACAAAAGACTTAATCAATTAACTCAACTAGTTTCTTTAAAACATTTCTTCTCGATACAATGAAATACAATGCCATCTATTCTAATATGCACTTAACCAGTTCAATTAATGTGATTAATCATTCAATGACACTTATGCAATAATCCTAATATGAATACCATTCAAAACAATGAAAATTGATAATTGCGCAAATGTAAAAGTGCAGGGATAAGAGAAAATTGACAAGATCTATTAATCCTAGTAGGATTTCTAACTACTACAATTTACATCCAGTCCTCCCCTTTTGATCTAGGAGATTTACTTTTATGATGAATAAATCTAATGTCTTTAAAAACACTTCCTCCACCAAGAACCTCTTGGACATAACCTCTAATGGATACCACACCATATCTAGCTTAGGATTTTCTCCTGAATTTTCTTTTCTTCTAAGGTGATACCTCACACCCCAAGAGACAAACTACAACCCGATCGGTCTTTTGCATACAGAAATCTTGCACCTTTGTTTTACTAATCATACACTCAATTCAGAATCTAAAACCCTTTGATGAATCTCACATTCTCAGAATATGAAGATGAATGATTATGAGATGCAATGGTTTTGTAAAATCTATGATAAGATGAATGTTTGAAATAAAACTCTTTAAAGATTCATAAACTTTCTCTTATCTTGTATCAAAAGTTTCTTGCTCACTTTTTCATAAATCTTTCTGCTTTTTTTCTTGAAAATTCGTTGTAAAAACCTATGTTTGCTTATGGGAAATGTTAGTTGAAATACCATTCAGTTTCAAACCGTTTTTTGTTATATTAATCGATTATGTAGATACTTAATTGATTAACATTGTACAGAAAATCCAAGATTCCAAAACTAAAACTGACTTAATGGATTAACTATTTAATTAATTGATTAACGACTTTCCCATTTGTAAAGACTTAACTGATTAACTATAAACTTAATTGATTAACAATTGTATGAAAATATTTAGTTAATATGTGATCGAGGTCGTACCCGATACAAATAATAGAACAATTAAAACTGCAGTACTAGGAAGTGACTCCTAGGTCGTTTCCCAAGGATTATCTTTCAAGCAAAGTTTCAAACACCTTATACTCACACACACACAAGCGGTTTTTCGTTGTTGGATAGTATGAACATAAATCAAATTCAGAAATAGTAGTTAAACAATGTAATAAAACGGCTAAATCCCTTTGGTTCGTTTGTTCACAACTCAATCCTCGGTTTCAAAAGATTATTTTCAGATTCCAACCATTAACTTCCGAATTTGTTGAGATTCAATTAACTAAGCAATAATCAATTCAAAGTTCCAGAACCCAAAATTCAAACTAAGCGAAATCAGTAAAGGTATGAAACGATTAACAAATTCACACGAACTAAGCATTCATGCACTAGAGAGAGTAAATCAACTAAGTGAAGATAAACTCAACCAACCAGTTTCTAAAAAATGGCATTAAGCAAACCATACTCAGAAATAAGATAGAAGAAATCAACAATAAAGAAACCAAAAATGCATTAATAACTAAACCTCAAGAGTTGTGATACATTACCAAAGGAACTTAGTCCAGAAATTTAGCCTTCCATGGCAATGGAAGAGCAAACCGAAAATGATAAAATGAAGAAGAGTGAAACCCTAGCAGAGCAAAAAGAGGGAAAACCGAAAATGACTTTGTGTTTCAAAATGAGGCAAAATGAAGTGTGTGTGTTTGGAGTGGGGAATCCGAATTTAACCCCTCCAACACACATAAACCGAATTGGGCCTAACAATGGGCCCAAAGCTAAATTACAATAAAAACAACTC
>NC_032025.1:16202057-16203905 GCF_001865875.1 Lupinus angustifolius | reverse complement strand
TTATGAATAGTGTGTAATATATTGCTCATCAAATACCCCCACACTTAGCCTTTTGCACTCCTGAGCAAAATCAAGAAATAAGGTTGTGCTAACCAATTTGCACCAAAGTGAGTCATGCAAGAAGATCACAAAAACTAGAAACCTAAGAAAATCACATATTTCACAATGATATCTAGGAAATGCAATGAAATGGGCAAATTCAAACACACAGGAGTAAAAGAATAAAATCAAGATATCCATGAATATCATCCAATGAATTCAAGTATGCCACGAAACCAATCAAACCAAGAGGCGAGTCACAACAATGATAGAATCTCACAAGATATACTCTCTAAAGTGTTTACACTCATGTGTCTTAGGTTGCAAGTGTTTACACTCAAAGCACTTCATGAAAACAAACACAACCATAGGCTTGACAAGCCTCTAACATCAACATCATAAGCACATGCACATAAAGATCAAAAAGACTTTTCAAGGTTGTAATGGGGCCAAGGACAAGGTAGGATAAATATGGGATATGTAGGTAAAACCAAATGGAATATAGGAGCAATGGGGAATAAGTAAAAAGTAAGCAAAAATCGACCCAAAATAAGACCAAATCTCTAATTCCAATCTTCTTTGCCTTAATCAACCTTTTATTCACTTTTGTTTCTCTTTTTGCTGTTTTGCTTTTTCATTTTCGTTTTTTTAAGAACACTTATGTACGCAATTGTATTAACCATCATTAAGACATAACCAAGAATTCACAAGATTTGAAGAACAATGCACCATTTCTTACTTAATACCCATTCCCAAAACAATTCCAAAGCTCCAAAATTCCCTAAGGTTAGGACAATCATGGTTTTTCACTTATAAGCTTGTAATGAGCTAAGTAACAATGAAAGAAGTAAAAGTCGCAAAGGGGCTATCAAAGGATAAATTCGTTCAAGGTAGGCTTATATGGCTAAGTGGCTTATTCAAAAGAAATGCCTAGATCACTTCAATATGTGCATGTGAATATCAAGTATCAACAAGAAACAAGTCAAGTTCTAGAGTGCAAGTAATCAAGAGTGCAATCACACATTGAAGAATATTATATGGCATACAGCAATCAATCCACAATTAAGGCTCAAATTCTCACAAGGGACAAGTCTATCACAATTGTTTCAACCTCTTAATTCTCAAAAGCAATTTGACATACAGAAATGCATGGATTCATACCACAAGATATCAAGACTTAAGTGAATGAAAGTATGGGAGAAAATGCCCAAGCCTAAGCAAAACCTAAAAGTCAAAGAAAAACATACATCAACAAAACCTACAACCTACAATAGTCTCCCCCACACTTAAACTACACATTATCCCAATGTAGCACAATCAGAAAATCCAGACATACATATCAATCAATGGAATTGGACAAGGGCAATAAAAAGTAGAGAAGAGAAAGAAAAACTCCCTGATTCATGGAGAGAGGAAAGTGGGTTCAACCAATGAGTCCTCCTACACAAGTTCATTCACTAAGGAAGAATTTGTGAGGAAAGGCTTGAGGCGATGCCCATTAACCTTGAAGCTCTTATCTGTGGATTCACTTTTGATTTCTACAGCACCATAAGAAAACACATTAATAACAACAAAAGGACCAATCCACCTAGAACGAAGCTTACCACTCATGAGTCCAAGCCTAGAGTTGTACAACAACACTTTTTGACCAACCAAAAATTCCTTTCTAGAAATCAAGTTATCATGGAATCTTTTGGTCTTCTCTTTATAGAACTTAGAGTTCTCATAGGATTCTAAGCGGATCTCATCGAGTTCATTTAATTGGAGCTTTCTTTCTTCACTAGCTTGATCAAGAGCCAAGTTACAAGT
>NC_032025.1:16201608-16201957 GCF_001865875.1 Lupinus angustifolius | reverse complement strand
GAACAACCCCATATTTCTTGAGCATAGCTTGCATGGATCTATTGCAAAAGTGGGTGCCTTGGTCACTAACAATGGCTCTGGGTATGCCAAACCTGCAAAAAATGTGAGACCTAACAAAATCCATAACAACCCGAGCATCATTAGTCCTTGTGGCCTTTGCTTCCACCCATTTAGAAACATAATCAACAGAAAGTATAATATAGTAAAAGCCAAAAGAAACAGGAAATGGACCCATGAAATCAATACCCCCAAACATCAAACACATCGCAAAACAACATAGGTTGTTGAGGCATCTCTTATCTCCAAGAAAGGGTACCACCTGCTCTCTAACACTGCTCACAAGTGCTAC
>NC_032025.1:16201202-16201508 GCF_001865875.1 Lupinus angustifolius | reverse complement strand
TTGCATAGGCCAAAAGGCATCCTCCTATAGGGAAAAGTGCCAAAGGGGTAGGTGAATATGGTCTTCTCCTGATCCTCAGGAGCAATATGGATCTGGAAGTACCCTCAAAAACCATCAAGAAAACAGTAATGAGATTTACCTGCTAAGCGCTCAAGTTTCTGATCAATAAATGGTAAAGGAAAGTGATCCTTTCTTGTTGTTTGGTTGAGCCTCTTATAATCAATGCAGACTCTCCAACTGTTTTGCACTCTCGTAAGAATCAACTCATCTCTCTCATTTCTCACCACTGTAATTCCTATCTTCTTT
>NC_032025.1:16200440-16201102 GCF_001865875.1 Lupinus angustifolius | reverse complement strand
GTGGAAACAATAAAAGGAAGCTTCTCATCATCCTCTAAGTAAGCATACTTGAGGTTTTCAGGCAAAGGTTTAAGCTCCAAGACAGGTGCATGCAAAACAGATGGAACCAAAGTAGCAGACATAGATTCTGCAGCTTGTACCTAGACAAGTAAATCAGATTGTTGTATGATGTTTGCTGCAATTGGGTTAGTGCAATCTGAGTCTACAACATTTGGATCAACAGAATTATGCAGAAACTCATCAATACAAGAATTACACATTTCAGAATCAGTGCATGTATGACAAGTGTATGAGTCTATCGATGACATAGAATCAAAATCATTAAGGAAATCACAGATATGCTCATTGGTTAACTCATCAAGTAAATCAATATGAAACACAGAATGGTGCTCAAATGGATGCTTCATAACATCAAAAATATTAAATCGGACCATAATATCACCAAACTCCATAGATAATGTTCCAGCATGGACATCTATCTTGGTTCGGGCTGTTCTACAAAATGGCCTCCCCAAATGATAGGAACTGTGTTACGGGATGATCCTTCTTCCATATCGAGAATATAAAAATCAGCAGGAAAAATAAGTTCACCAACCCGAACCAAGACATCCTTTATCAAACCAGCAGGGTAAGCAGTACTTCTGTTTGCTAATTGAATGACT
>NC_032025.1:16200052-16200340 GCF_001865875.1 Lupinus angustifolius | reverse complement strand
CCATCTGTCCCATCTGGGTGGTCAAATTCTGAATGGAGGACTCTTGTCTCTGAATGGAAGCTCTGGTCTCTTGCTGGAATTGCATATTCTGCAATGTCGTTTGCCTCACCAATTCTTCTAATGAAGGTTCACTAGATGTAGGAGCAAGATTTCTATTCACTTGTTGTTGCCTCTGCTGTTGGATTGAAGGAGGCACATATGGTCTATTTTGTGCAGCATTATTATTCTGAGATGGTGGCCCTGGATGAGACTGTGAAGGATCAGACCATCTAAGATTCGGATGATTCC
>NC_032025.1:16199343-16199952 GCF_001865875.1 Lupinus angustifolius | reverse complement strand
TTTTTTCTCAAGTTTATCTTACTTCACCGAATCTGTCCCAACATCATGGACACCTCTGACTACTATAGCATCACTACTTCTTGCGCTGAACTGTTGAGAGGTTGAAGACATCTTCTCAATCTAACCTCTAGCCTCAGAAGGGGTCATATCTCCAAGTGCACCACCACAAGCAGGATCAATGATATTCCTCTCCATGTTGTTCAGACCCTCATAAAAATATTGCAGGAGCAGTTGTTCAGAGATCTGATGATGGGGGGAGCTTGCACAAAGTCTCTTGAATCTCTCCCAATATTCATATAAACCTTCTTCATGTAGTTGTATGATGCTAGAAATATCATTTCTGATTGTAGTGGTCCTGGAGGCAGGAAAGAATTTTTCAAGGAATATTCTCTTCAGGTCATCCCAACTAGTAATAGAACCAGGGGCCAAGTAATACAGCCAATCTTTTGAAGCACCCTCAAGTGAATGTGGGAATGCCTTCAAACATATGCGATCTTCTTGGACATCACAAGGTTTCATGGTGGAACATACAATGTGGAACTCCTTAAGATGCTTATGAGGACATTCACCTGCAAGTCCATGAAACTTAGGCAACAAATGGATTAGTCC
>NC_032025.1:16198987-16199243 GCF_001865875.1 Lupinus angustifolius | reverse complement strand
ACTATCAGGTAGATTAACACTAAGATGAAAAGACTCATTATCTAAATTTAAGTTCCTAACTTGTCTAACCAAACTATGAAATGTTCTATCAATTTCAGGATTTATTGGATGCAAAGAGTTAGGATTTGCCCTTGTCATGCACTAAATGCAACAGTAAGAACCATGTAGGCAGTAAGTGAAATACATGTTAAATTTTAGTGATCACCCAAAACTTTGCATCAATAAAATCCTAATACCATAGGAAACATCCACAAAA
>NC_032025.1:16187173-16198887 GCF_001865875.1 Lupinus angustifolius | reverse complement strand
ATACAAATAATATAACAATTAAAATTGCAGTACTAGGAAGTGACTCCTAGGTCGTTTCCCAAGGATTATCTTTCAAGCAACGCTTCAAACACCCTATACTCACACACACAAGGGAGTTTTTGTTGTTGGATAGTATGAACATAAATCAAATTCAGAAACAATAGTTAAACAATGTAATAAATAGGTTAAATTCCTTTGGTTTGTTTGTTCACAACTCAATCCTCGGTTTCACAAGATTATTTTCAGATTCCAACCAGTAACTTCCTAATTTGTTGAGAATCAATTAACTAAGCGATAATCAATTCAAAGTTCCAGAACCTAAACATCAAACTAAGTGAAATCAGTAAAGGTATGAAACGATTAACAAATTCACACGAACTAAGCATTCATGCACTAGAGAGAGTAAATCAACTAAGTGAAGATAAACTCAACCAACCAGTTTCTAAACAATGGCATTAAGCAAACCATATTCAGATATAAGATAGAAGAAATCAACAATAAAGAATCCAAAAATGCATTAATAACAGAACCTCAAGAGTTGTGATACATTACCAAAGGAAGTTAGTGCAGAAATTTAGCCTTCCATGGCAATGGAAGAACAAACCGAAAATGAGAAATGAAGAAGGGGTGAAACCCTAGCAGAGCAAAAAGAGGGAAAACTGAAATGTCTTTGTGTTTCAAAATGAGGCAAAAAGTGAAGTGTGTGTGTTTGGAGTGGGGAATCCGAATTTAACCCCTCCAACACACATAAACCGAATTGGGCCTAAACAATGGGCCAAAAGCCAAAATACAATAAAACTAACTCCTAAATTAAAAATAAAATCTTCACTTCAACACATATCCTCGACTTCCATAATGCCCAAAATGCCATTGGTGCCAAATGTGATATGAAAATGGTAATAGATTTAATCAGGCCAAATAATCCCAAATTAACTCATTTTAGGAATATTAGTCCAATAAAGTCTAAAACACTAAACCATGTGAAACAAAGTCAATTAGGCACCAAGAATCATCAATCATGCTAATTTAAGGTTATGAATAGTGTGTAATATATTGCTCATCAATATGCCATGAACCTCTACCATTATTTACTAAATGCATGATGCATGATTTTGAAAATGATATAAGTTCAACTTAGTTTATTGCTTCAAAATCGTGTAATCATGTATGAAGGGTAATGCACCTAAATCATGTATGAATGTTAATTCATCTTAATCATGTATGAATTTATATCTCATATGTATCATGATCATCATTCTAATATATGAGATTTATCATTAGGTGCACCTAACTTAGACTCTACCCATTCAAAACATTTTAGGACCTAAAGAAGTAAAAATGTACTCTTTAGGATTTGTTAATCTTCTTGAAGCTTGAACTTGAGTCTTCAATGTTGTTGTTGTTGATTTGTCCTTGTCCATACTTTGTCTTTATCAAACTTCAAACTTGCCATCATCAAAATCATACCATGGACACTTGCATTCACAGAATATGCCTTGATCAAGATTTCCCTTGAGAAGCCGAACCACTATGAGAGCAACGTCCAAGTGCTCAATTTGTGGCTCCTGCATGAACTAAGACAGTATGTGAATGCTAAACGGAAGCTCTAGGTGTGTAGAACATAAATAAATCAATCACCCAACCAATCGACGATAGCATTCAGGGTTGGTAAGAAGATTTCTGGTAGCAAGAGATAGAAAATGATTTTGTTCTAATGGAGTGCCTGCTGATTTAGTACCAATAATGCCAACTTCAGAACTAATTTTGAGTCTGTATTTTGTTGACACGGAAAAATACCCATACGATTGCGAGCAATCTCAATACCCTGGAAATACTAGAATGTGCCAAGATCTTTCATGTGGAAGCATTCATTAAGGTAGGTTTTAAACAATTTGATGGTTGAGAAATCATTACCGGCAATGATTAGATTGTTGACATAAACAAGAACAATAAGTTGAACCCCTTTTTGATGCAAGGTGAACAGAGAATAACCAGGACATGATTGCTTAAATCCATAAGATACACGTACATGAGATAGTTGAGTGAATCAACAACGTGAAGCTTGCTTTAAGACGTACAATGTTTTTTGGAGTTTACGCACCATGTTTGGTTTATGTACGTCCATTTGATGATGTTCTAGGATTTGGCGGTTGCCACTGTAATAATAGTTCACACTAATACCATTTTCACGACAAGAACAAATGTTTCATTGTTGTTGATGCCTTTATCATGATGGTTTTTTAGCACAACTAAATGAGATATGATTGTTCGATGGTCCCATATGAATTATACTTGACATGATATACCCACTTGAATCCAAGAGCTTCCTTCCCTAGAGGAAATGGTTGCATGCTCCATGTATCATTATGTTCTAGTGCATCGAATTTAACTTGCATGACTTGTCTCTATTGTGCATTCTTTATCGCCTCATGAAGGTATCTGAGCTCTTTTCTTGCAGTGATTGATGCAAGGAAGTGTTTGTGTAAGTATAAGATGGAAACTAAGAGGGGGGGGGGGGTTGAGTATGTTGCAGCAGAAATGATGCTGAAAATTAACCAAGTGTAGAATCTGAAAATAAAGATAGTAGGGAGAATAGAGAAAGTACAAAATGATTTTTTATACCGTTCACCTTCCTGTCCACCGAATGCTACATTCACTACTCTTGCAACAGAATATATTTTTCCACTGATATATTGAGGTACAATTACAAATCTCAACTCAAGATTACATGTACATCATATACTCACCTATATCTCACCACTTAGATGAAAACCACTTCTAAACAAAAATTTGTTCCCCTTTCCACCACACCATATGGGGAAAAGTAATTACAAGATAAATGAAGAATTTGCTTGGGCCTGGATTTCCTTACAAGATATAACAATTCTATAACTTGCAATCCTTAGATTCTTTTTCTATTCAATACACAATGCACTTTAGTATTTAAGTTTGGAAAACTTTAGACACACACTTATGTGCAACTTTAGAAAAATATGAAAGATAAATCTCAAGTTGCATGAACAAAGTGCATAAAATTGTATGTGAATATTTTGGAAATTGTGTGAAAGAATGATGTCATGAAATGGATGTTTCAATGTCTTTAAGTAGGCTTCCAACCACCCATCATACACCTATGTGAAGGTAGAACTCGATTGGAATGAAACCCATTCGTTTTGGGTGAAAGTTGTTCAATATGGATTTGAAAATATAGTCCAAAAACTCCTTGTAACCAGGTACTATAAGTTGTAACCGATTACCCAAGCATTCTTTCCAACGGAGTAATCGGTTACTCCTCAGAGTAACCGATTATTCCGTGTTATTTTCGTTGGGTAACTCATTACCTAGTTTGATAATCTATAACTCAGTCCCAGTAACCTATTACTCATTGTCACACAGTTTAAGTAACCTATTACTCACTGTTACACTGTTTAAGTAACCTGTTACTCACGTCCAGTAACATGTTACTTAGGTCAAGTAACTCATTACTTAGCATTTTGGAAATTGATTTCTTTTCACTATGAGTTTCCAATTGATTTAATTTTTTTTTCTAGTCATGAGTATTGCTTCTAAATATATAAAAGATTAAGGATAAAAGTACCTATATAGAAGACTTAAAATGTATTGATCTAGAAGCTTGGTCTTTTATGTCTTCAAGTTCTTGTTCCTTTTGCTTCTTTCTGGTGATCTTGGTGTCTTCATCAAAACTATGCCAATGTTTTGAGCAAGATCTTCTTCACAATCTCCCTCATTTTGATGATGAGCAACCAACATCATCTTCAAAGATAGAGTTTTCTAATTTATGCATACTTGATATGATTTGATAAGTTTTGAAATTGAGTATGCTCCCCCTATCTTGTAGGCTCCCCTTTGTTTATAAGTATGTGCCTTGTAAGATTTAACCATAAAATGCTACTCCGACTTTTCTCCATCTTCTGACTTCATCAAAAAGAAGGAAAAACCAAGTTTCCAGCACAATACATACACACGCAGATATATATCAATAAGGGTACAAGATGGTATTTTGAATTATGACTAAGCCAAGGTCAGAATAATTTCTATGAACCATATAAATGTTATAATATAATAGAACCAAGTTAAGCAACATAGCGTTGTAAGCATTAAAGCAAAATAGGGTCATACACAATATAAAGTAAATGAAAGTTAAACAATTATAAGCCAATAAAACTCAACAAGTTCAATGACTAACAACATCAAAAAGCAACTAGAAATAATTCATAAACGACAACCCTTAGTCTCTAGGTTATCACTATCATCATTAAGATCCATGTAGTCCAATCAACTAGTTAATCTTCTAGGTTTAACTTGGACTTGTTGACTCTTAGCGTCAAGGACATCCATCCTTGTAGTGATGTCGCCTCGATGCGAAAACAACTCATCCATGATCATTTGATTGGTAGGCATGGCAACAGATGAGGATGACTTGGCATTGAATGTAAAGGGCTAAGGTGCAGAAGGGTCAACTGACGGATTTTCCACAGGAGCAGCATGTTGATCACTTTGATGCTTATAAAGCAGTTCATTAGGATCTTTTAAGAATCTCATCTTGTGGATCATATCCGCATCACTCTTGTTATCCCTAGCACTCAATTTGATCTTGGACTTTCCATTAGTGCAAACACCAAAGTGCTAAAGCATGACTATGATGATTATAGCATAAGGTAATGGGCTTTGAGTATCTCTAGAAGACCACATTTGTCGCATTACCATCAAAGCCCAGTTTATCGAAATGTTATCCACATTTGTCACATTACATAAGTTGTAGTTTGATATCATCAATTTGCGAATGATTTTAATATTTTGGAACTATAACATAACTTATAAGGTAATGAAGCAAATGATCTTCTAGGTTGAGATTCCCGACAAGTAGGATATCTATACTCTTAATAATTCACCTAAAGCCCTTTGCTTACGTATTTCTATTTCACTCTTAGAGAATTTAGACATAGAGTATTAGAATTCTTTTCTATCATATTCCTCTCAGTCACATTGAACGCCAAAACCCACAATGACACTTATACATGACATAGTACGACATATTGAACTAAAAGTCCTCAAGTCTAAGACTATGTATTTTCCCTTGATTGAGGAAAACAACTTATTTCTCCTTAAGTTTAGATTGTAGTAGAATACTCGCACAAGTTCAGGATAGGAGGCACAATTTTTTTCACATAAATGAAATAAACTTTGTTGCCTAAGAAGGGTCGGGAAAATGAAATCATCATACTCAAAACATTGAAGCTTACCATACGTTGGAGCAAATATGGGCCTCTATAGAAAATGTTCTATGAACAAGGTTCATTGCTCATCAGTTGCAAGACGTCGTGCCAAATCCAACGAATTAGCTTCGGAAGAAGTTGGTTGATTCCTCTAAAAGAATTGGTACATTGCTTCTTGGTTCTTGATGAAGGTGCTACGAAAATGAGATTTTGAAATTTTAGGATTGAAAATATGATAAAAATCAACACAACAAATCAATCAAAAATTAAGAATTGAATGTATTGGAAGTAGAGGGGGTGACCACGGTTTAGAAGGTTAAAGAAAGAATAAGAAGTTTCTGAAAATGGAGGTACCACTTTAAATACATGTAAAGAGTAATCGGTTACTCACCATAGTGTAATCGGTTACTTACTATGTCAATGCCTAGTTTCCAAAAATTCGCCTTGAGTAATCGGTCACTCTCTAGAGTAATTAGTTACCCTAGCTTACTATTTCATCCAGTAATCAGTTACTCCTCTGAGTAATCGGTTACTATCCTTGGTTCTTGAAACCCTATATCATCTGATGTCTGTTAATTAGGTACTCACTTGTAGTAATCGTTACAAACTCCAAAATAGGAAATTTTAAGAAATATAAGCATGTTCAAGTGCAAGTAGTCATGCAATAAACATAATGAAACAAACATAGAAACATATGAACACATTTAAGATAGTTTAGCTTCTTCAAGAATGCCTAATTCTCGTCTAATTTTATAGAAATGTTCTTTACCCAAAAGTTTTGTAAAGATGTCTACTAGTTGGTCATGTGTATAAACAAATTCTAAGAGTACATATTTCTTCTAGACATGGTCCCTAAGGAAGTTATGCCTTATATCAATGTGTTTGGATTGAAAATGCATCACTGGATTCTTAGTGAGGTTTATAACACTACTATTGTCACATTTCAAGGGAATGAATCCTAAGTCAAAGCCATAATATCATAATTGTTGTTTAAGCCACAACACTTGGGCACAACAACTACCTGCTGCAATGTATTTTGCCTCAACAATACTAAGAGCAACACATGCTTGCTTTTTACAAAACCAAGAGACCAATGCATTTCCTAAAATTTGACAAGTACCACTTTTACTTTTTCTCTCAGTTTTGTATCTAGAAAAATCTAAATCCGAGTATCTCACCAAGTCACATAGACTTCCTTTTGGATACCACAATCCAACATCATTTGTGTCTTTCAAATATTTTATTATTCTTTTAACGACAACATGATGTGACACTTTAGGTTTTGACTAATAATATCCACAAAGATAGACACTAAACATAATATCAGGTCTACTTGCAACAAAATAAAAAATGGAGCCGATCATACCTCGATACTTTGAAATATCTATACACTTTCTAGCTTCATTAGTATCGGTTTATGTTCCAGAACCCATCATAGTGGTAATTGCTTTGCATTCATCCATCTCAAAATGTTTCAACATATCCCTGCAATATTTGGACTGACTAACAAATATGTCACCCTTGAGTTGTTTTATTTGAAGTCCAAGAAAATAATTCAACTCTCCTATCACGGTCATCTCAAACTCTCCTTGCATTATCTTATCAAATTCACTACAAAATAACTCATTAGTAGAGTCGAAAATAATATCATCCACATCAATTTGAACAAGAGAAGTATGATGATCTATTTTCTTTATAAATAATATAGTGTCAACATTTCCTTTGGTAAAGCCTTTTTCAATAAAAAAATCTTGTTACACGATCATACGAGGCTCGAGTAGCTTTCTTTAAGGCATTGTGTGCTTTCTTAAGTTTATAGACTTAAGAGGGATGTTTAAAATCTTGGAAACTCAGAGGTAGTTCAACATAAACCTCTTCCTGAATATAACCATTAAGGAAGACACTCTTTACGTCCATTTGATATAACTAAAAATCCAATGCACATACATATGCTTGCAATAACCTAATAGCTTCATGCCTAGCAACCAAAGTGAAGGTCTCATTGAAGTTTATACCTTCTTCCTACTTGTAGCCTTGGGCCACTAGTCTTATTTTTTTCTTACCATAACATCATTGTCATCTAATTTGTTTCTAAAGACCCATTGAGTTCCTATCATCATCTATTTGTATTTGCTCCATGTTGTTTGTTGCTTCAGCACTGGATTCTTCTCTTAAAGAGGAACTAGGAAAGTCATGATCATCATCAAAAGCATATTTATCCTCTTTATAGGGGTTATTTCATCAAATAAAATATGCACAAATATTTCCTTGCTTATAATTCTCTTGTTAAAGATTCTAAAAGCTTTACTAGTAGGAGAATAACCAAGAAGGTTTCCTTTATCAACTTTTGCATCGCACTTACCTAAGTTATCTTCACCATTATTAAGCACAAAGCACTTATAACTAAACACATGCAAATAAGAAATTTTTGGTTTTCTAAATTAGAAGAGTCCATAGGGGGTTTCTTTAGAATTGGTTTTATTAAAACTCTTTTTGTTAGAAACATAACATACAATATTGACTGCATCTGCCCAAAAATATTTTGGAAGATTAGTCTCATTCAACATACTACGAGCTAGTCTCATTCAACATCACAAAATTACTAAAAAAAAGCATTTTGAAATTCTCCCACATGATCACTTCTAGCGATTTTCAAAGATTTTTCATTTTGAACTCTGTTAGCATATTTGCTAAAGGCATTAAAAGCCTCATTCTTGTGCACCAAGAATAGAGTCCAAGTGTATCTAGAGAAATCATCCACTTTAACAAAAATATAGTAGTTTCCACCAAAACTTCTAGTCCGAGATGGGCCAAATAAGTCCATGTGTAGCAACTCCAATGATCTATCAGAAGAAACCATATGCTTTGGTTTTAAAGATATTTTTATTTGCTTACACTTTTGACACGCATCACATAGTTTGCCTTTCACAAATTTCATATTAGGTAAGCCAACAACAAGATCTTTCTTTATTAGTTTATTCAAATGATCCATATGAATATGAGCAATTCTCATATGCTAAATTCATGCATCATTATCATTAACTACTAAACATTTAATAGGAAGAGAAGAATCATTTAAAGCTATCATGTAAATATTATTAACTCTCTTACCAATAAGTTTAGAATTTTTAGATACCTTATCTTCGAAGATGCATTTGTTCACGTAGAAAGCCACATGGAACCCCTTGTCATAAAGTTGACTATTTCTCTGAAGATTCTGCTTAAGTCTCTCAACATATAGAACACCTTCTACGGTGCTAGAAGGTGGCTTCCCATTTATACCAACTCCAATTATTTTTCCTTTATTTTTATCATCATATGTGATATAGCTTTTGTTTGTAGGAGTAAGAATAGAGAACTTGCTTGTTCAAACTTTTTAGTTCAAGATTCAGTGCAGAAATCTTCTTTCCAAGAGTAATGCAGTTTGAAAATGAAGAAGTTGGTTTATTTCTTAAAATCTCTAACTCATTTTTCTATTTTGAAAATAATTTAGATAGTTTGATATATTCACTATCTAAAAGTTAAGATTCACTAACTTCTTCGTCATTTGATTGATGAGACACCATTAGAGATAGATTGTCTTGCCCTTCATTTCCTAGTTCTGGATTTGAACTTGTATCGTTGTCCTCCCATGCAATGTATGCACGTTTACCATTCTTCTTTTTTTGATTTCCCTATGACAAGACTATTCTTTAAGGTTGGACAATATGCCTTTAGATGACGACATTTTTCACACTCAAAGCAATTGAAAGTTTGATTTGATGTGGAAACCTCATTGCTCTTGGTGAATCTTCTTGTTTGTCCAACCCCTGTTTGTTTTTTCCTCTTCAAGAATTTGCTAAACTTTTTTCCTCCATGTCTTCCTTCTCTGATTCACTACTGAAGGTTTCACATGCATCAACTTTTTCCTTCAAGGAAATGTTCTTAATTTTCCTTCTTGCTCTTCATGTTGCTTGAGTTGGCTTAACTTTAACTCGTGTTCCTGTAACTTTCCAAAAAGTGCAGTCAATGCCATTTTCTATAGGCTTTTGTTTTTCGATATGGATGTCATCTTGGGTTGCCAAGTTCTTGTTGAAGATATAAAAACTTTTAAATTAAGGTCACTGTTTGATAGCACTTTGCCAAGTGCAATCAAGTGATTTGTAAGGTGAGTAAACCATTTTTGGAGATCAAGTATCTTTTCTCTCTGTTTCATGTGAAACATACTTTTGGGAAAGAGTATTGAGTCTAGAATTTTTGACTTCCTTAGTCCCCTCATGTATAGTCCCTCAGGTGTCCCACATCTACTTTACAGACTTGAAATTTGACACCATAAAGAACTCATCAATTCCTAAGGCAGAAATGAGAATATTATTGGCTTTAAGGTCATACTGCACCTTCTTCTTATCCTCATCATTCCAGGTAGATTTTGGTTTGGTTTCCCTTACACCATTGATTACAACAAAGGGTTCATAAGGCTATTATTCAATCATATTGCATATATCATGATCTTGAGACTATATAAAGATTCTCATCCTGATTTTACATAAATCATACCAATCTCCAATGAAGCTTGGAGGGCGATTAATGTTGGAACATTCTCCTAAAAAGGATTTTGAGGTCATCTTTAAGTTAAGGATCTTGTGAGTATCTTACCCAAACTAAGCTCTGTTGCCAATTGTAAATTTGTCTACTATAAAAGTTAGAGTATGTTGCAACGGAAATGATGTAGACAAATAACCAAGTGTAGAATATGAAAATAAAGAGAGTAGGGAGAAAAGAGAAAGTACACAATGGTTTTTTATAATGGTTCACCTTATTACCCACTAAAGATTACTTGTACATCACACAAGATTACTTGTACATCACACATTCACATATATATTGAGTGGCAATTACAAATCTCAACATAAGATTACTTGTACATCACACATTCACATATATCTCACCATTTAGAAGAAAATCGCTTCTAAGCAAACACTCCTCCCTTTTCCACCACACCCTATGGTGAAAAGTAATTACAACATAAATGAAGAATTTGCTAGGCAATGATTGCTTGACTAGATATAACGATTCTATAACTTGGAATCCTTAGATTCTTTCTATATCTAGTACACAATGCTCTTTAGTGTTTAATTTTGGAAAACTTTAGACAAACACTTATGTGTAACTTAAGAAAATATGATAGTTAAAACTCAAGTTGCATGAACAAAATGCATAATATTGTATGTGAAAGTTGTGCCAATTGTGTGAAAGAATGGTGTCACGAAATGGATTTTTCAAGGCCTTTAAATAGGCTTCCAACCAGTCATCTTATCCTTATGTGAAGGTAGAACTCGATTGCAATGAAACTCATTCGTTTTGGATAAAAGATGTTTAGTTTGGATTTGAAAATCTTGTCGAACATCTCTCTATAACCGATTATTGTAGGGTGTATCCAATTACCTAAACATTTTGTCCAACTAAGTAATCGGTTACTCAGTGTTATTTTTTTTGGGTAACTAATTACTCAGTTTGTATCCTGTTACTTAGTCCTAGTAACCTCTCACTCATTGTCACATAGTTCAAGTAAAACGTTACTCACGTCCAGTAACATGTTTCTTGGGTCAAGTAATCTGTTACTTAGGATTTTGAAAATTAATTTCTTTTGACTAAGCTTCCAATTGATTTTAAAAATTTTTGTTTTCCACTTATGAGCATTGCTAATAAATATATAAAAAGATTAAGGATAAAAGTACCTATATAGAAGACTTAAAAACTATTGATCTAGAAGCTTGGTCTTCTATGTCATCAAGATCTTCTTCATTTTGCTTCTTTTTGGCGATCTTGGTGTCTTCATGAAAATCATGTCAAGTTCAGGAGAAGGACCTTCTTCATAGTCTGTGTGGCAAAGATAATTTGTAACACCGCGAATTTTACGAGTTTGAATTATAAGATTTTGCTAATATTTTCATTAATTATATATTCGAAAATGAATTTCTGGGAATTTTCGGTAAAGAATTAGACAAAACTCTAGTTGAGTTTTATTCTTGAAATTGTATTTCCAATTTTGTGATAAATTTTGGTAATTTTTGGAGACAGCCGGTTCTGGACCACTGTCGGGGCCGAAATCCGCCCGGTACGACTCAAAACGTGTCTTTTTGAGTTCCGTAACTCGGAATCGAATTACGATCGCGCTGTTGGATTCGTAATTTAAGTTTGAGTCAATATAGACTCTAAGTACACTCATACCTACTTTCTAAATATTTTTCACTCGGAATGCCGAAATCCGAAATTCTAATCGGATATTAGGATCGGGCGATTTATAATACCCGATCGAGTATTGGCCGATAATACTCGGGCATGTTTATCGCACATGTCCACAAGGTGATCATTTTGCATTGGGATGTGAGAGTTGACTTCCATAAAGCAAATCTCCTATCACTTTATCAAATATCTTATGAGCTCATCATGAGCCACCCTAGGAGATTTGGTCATCATTGCCTAGTTGAAATCTGA
>NC_032025.1:16186635-16187073 GCF_001865875.1 Lupinus angustifolius | reverse complement strand
ATGTCAAGAACATATTCAACCGTTGAAATTTTCTAAAACGCTTTCTAACTCATTTTCTCTTCAAAACCGAAAATGGTGTTGTTCTTGAACTCATGAAAATATTTTGTTGAAAATATGAACAACTTGTGTTCATAGAGTTGTTATAATGTTTGTATTACATACTTTTGTTGTTTTTGCCAAAGGGGATGATGATAAAATCAAAGGAACCTTTAGGAAATGTTTTGTAAAAATGAGAATGTATGTATTTCTATTTGTTTTTAGCCTTAAACCATGGCTTGGAACAAGTTGGAAAAAAATAGAAATCTTTGTTAAAAATGATGTTGAGGTTCATGAGTATATGAAGGTCTCATGAAACTCTTAAATGATACTTTGAATAACTTACTCTAAAATGGTAAGATTATCAAAGAATGTCTTAAATCGGAATATGGAGTTTTAAGT
>NC_032025.1:16186097-16186535 GCF_001865875.1 Lupinus angustifolius | reverse complement strand
TCATTAAGGTGAGAGAGAACACATCGTGACATAGTGGTGTCCGAATATGACACCCGGATCTCCTAAACCATCTCAAAGGTTTTGGAGTTAACTTGGGTTTAAGAAACCCAAGATTTTTATGTTTGAATGCTTTTGAATATATATGATTGTTGATGAAATGTGTTGAATATTCTATATGAATGTTGTTGGAAAATTTTCTGAGTGCAGGTGGTTGAAAAACCATGTTTAAATGTGTCTTGGTTGAACGAGGAGTCGCTGGGGCGAGCAAAAGTTCGCCCGGGCGAGCAAAAGTCCGCCCGGGCGAGCAAAAACTCGATTGGGCGAAGAAAAAAAAAATTCAGAACTTAAGGAGTTTCTAAAACTCTCTCGCTTGGGCGATAATAAGGCGAGAGAGGTCTCGCTTGGCGAGAGAGGTCTCGCTTGGGCGATAATACCTTC
>NC_032025.1:16185488-16185997 GCF_001865875.1 Lupinus angustifolius | reverse complement strand
CCTCATCCTCTTCCTCATCCTATCTTCGTACTCATTCTCGTCCTATCCTCTTCCTCATCATCATCCTATCCTCTTCCTCTTCCTAATCCTCATCCCCATCCTCATCCTATCCTAATCCTCATCCTCATCCTCCTCCTCATCTTCATCCTATCCTCATCCTCATCCTCATCCTATCCTCATCCTCCTCCTCATAGTCATCCCCATCCTCATCCTCATCCTCAACCTATCCTCATCCTCATCCTCCTCGTCCTCGTCCTCATCCTCATCCCCATCCTCATCCTACCCTCCCCTTTGTCCTTATCCTCTTCCTCATCCCATCTTCGTCCTCCCCTCATCCTATCCTCATCCTCCCCTCATCCTATCCTCATGCTCATCCTCCTCCTCACCCTCATCCTCATCCTCCTCCTCTAATTCCTCATCCTCATCCTATCCACGTCCTCATCCTACCCTCATCATACCCTCCTCTTCATCGTCATCCTCATCCTATCCTCATCCCCTTCCTCATCCCC
>NC_032025.1:16185058-16185388 GCF_001865875.1 Lupinus angustifolius | reverse complement strand
TCATCCTCATCCTCATCTTCGTTCTCACCCTCATCATATCCTCCTCCTCACCCTCATCATATCCTCATCCTCATCCTCATCCTATCCTCGTCCTCATCCTATCCTCCTCCTCATCCTAATCCTCTTCCTTATTCTATCCTCATCCATATCCTCATCCTCATCCTCATTCTCATCGTATCCTCATTCTCATCTTCATCCTATCCTCTTCCTCGTCCTCATCCTATCATCGTCCTCATCCTATCGATGTCCTCATCCTCATCCATATCCTCATCTTCATCCTCATGCTCATCCTGTCCTCTTCCTCATCCATATTGTATCCTCATCCTCATC
>NC_032025.1:16184732-16184958 GCF_001865875.1 Lupinus angustifolius | reverse complement strand
CTTCCTCATCATATCCTCGTCCTCATCCTTATCCTGTCCTCATTCTCATCCTATCCTCATCCTATCCTCATCCTCTTCCACATCCTATCACCGTCCTCATCCTATCCATGTCCTAGTCCTCATCTTATCCTCATCCTCATCCACATCCTCATTCTCATCCTCATCCTGAACCTCATCATCATCCTATCCTCATCCTCTTCCTCATCCTTATCCTCATCCTCATCCT
>NC_032025.1:16183606-16184632 GCF_001865875.1 Lupinus angustifolius | reverse complement strand
TGCTCATGCTCATCCTCATCCTCATCCTCACCCTCATCCTGTCATCGTCCTCATCCTATCCATGTCCTCGTCCTCATCTTATCCTCATCTTCTTCCTAATCATATCCTCGTCCTCATCCAATCCTCATCCTCATCCTCATCCTCATCCTCATCCTAATTCTCACGCTATCCTCCTCCTCATCCTCGTCCTATCCTCACCTAATCCTCAACCTCATCCTATCCTCATCGTCATCCCATCTTCGTCCTCACCCTCATCCTAACCTCATCCTATCCTCATCCTCATCCTCATCTTCCTCCTCCTCCTCATCCTCATCATCATCCTATCCACCCCTCCTCCTCCTCATCCTCATCCTCTTGCGCATCCTCTTCCTCATCCTAATCCTATCCTCCTCCTCTTCCTCCTCCTCCTCATCCTATCCCCATCTCATCCTCATCCTATCCTCGTCCTCATCCTCATCCCCATCCTCATCCTCATCCTCATCCTCATGCTCATCCTCATCCTTCTCCTCCTCATCCTATCCTAATCCTAATCCTCAGCCTCATCCTATCCTGATCCTATCCTCATCCTCATCCTCATTCCATCTTCGTGCTCAACCTCATCTTATCGTTATCCTCATCCTATCCTCATCCTCATCATCATCCTATCTCATCCTCCTCGTCCTCCTCGTCCTCCTCCTCATCCTATCCGCATCCTCATCCTATCTGCATCCTCATCCTATCCTCGTCCTCATCGTATCCTATTCCTCATCCCTATCCTCATCCTACCCTCCTCTTCACCCTCCTCTTCAACCTCATCCTATCTTCGTCCTCATCCTCATCCTCACCCATCCTCATCCTCATCCTCACCCTCATCTTGTCCTCTTCCTCATCCTCAGCCCCATCCTCATCCCCATCCTCATCCTATCCTCATCCTCATCCTCATCCTATCCTCGTCCTCATCCTATCCTCATCCTCATCATCATCCTCGCCCTCATCTTATTCTCATCCTTATGCTATCCTCCTCCTCCAATTCCTCATCCTATCCTC
>NC_032025.1:16182857-16183506 GCF_001865875.1 Lupinus angustifolius | reverse complement strand
TCCTACCCTCCTCTTCATCCTCATCCTACCCTCCTCTTCATCCTCATCCTACCCTCCTCTTCATCCTCATCCTACCCTCCTCTTCATCCTCATCCTCTTCCTCATCCTCATCCAATCCTCATCCTCATTCTCATCGTATCCTCCTCCTCATCCTCATCCCCATCGTCATCCCCATCGTCATCCCCATCCTCATCCCCATCCTCATCCCCATGCTCTTCCTTATCCTCGTCCTCATCCTCCTCCTCCTCATCCTCGTCCTATCCTCATCCTAATCCTCATCCTCATCCCATCTTCATCCTCATCCTCTACCTCATCCCATCTTTGTCCTCACCCTCACCCTATCCTCATCCTCATCCTATCCTCCTCCTCATCCTCCTTCTCCAATTCCTCATCTTATCCTCATCCTCATCCACATCCTCATTCTCATCCTCATCCTCAACCTCATCATCATCCTATCCTCATCCTCACCCTTATCCTATCCACATCCTATCCTAGTCCTCATCCTCATCATATCCTCATCCTCATCCTCATCCTATCCTCCTCCTCATCCTCCTTCTCCAATTCCTCATCTTATCCTCATCCTCATCCACATCCTCATTCTCATCCTCATCCTCAACCTCATCATCATCCTATCCTCATCCTCACCCTT
>NC_032025.1:16182127-16182757 GCF_001865875.1 Lupinus angustifolius | reverse complement strand
CCTCATCCTACCCTCCTTTTCATCCTCATCCTATCTTTGTCCTCATCCTCATCGTCATCCTCATCCCCATCCTCATCCTATCCTAATCCTCATCCTCATCTTCGTCCTCACCCTCATCCTATTCTCATCCTCATCCTCATCCTATCCTCTTCTTCATCCTCATCCTCATCCTCCTACTCCAATTCCTCATCCTCCTCCTCCTCCTCATCCTATCCTCCTCCTCCTCCCTCCTCCTCATCCTCATCCTCGTCCTCATCCTATCTTCATCCACATCTTCATCCTCATCCTCCTCCTCCTCCTCCTCATCCTCATCCTCATCCTATCCTCATCCTCATCCTTATCCTACCCTCATCCTCATCCTCATCCTCATCCTCATCCTCATCCTCACCCTCATCCTGTCATCGTCCTCATCCTATCCATGTCCTCGTCCTCATCTTATCCTCATCCTCGTCCTAATCTTCTCCTCGTCCTCATCCAATCCTCATCCTCATCCTCATCCTCATCCTCCTCCTAATCCACTTGCTATCCTCCTCTTCATCCTCATCCTAATCCTCAACCTCATCCTATCCTCACCGTCATCCCATCTTCGTCCTCACCCTGATCCTATCCTCATCCTCATCCTCATCCTCA
>NC_032025.1:16181658-16182027 GCF_001865875.1 Lupinus angustifolius | reverse complement strand
TCCTCATCCTCATCCTATCCTTATCCTCATTCTATCCTCATCCTCATCTTATCCACGTCCGCATCCTATCCTCATCCTACACTCCTCTTCAACCTCATCCTATCTTCGTCCTCATCCTCATCCTCACCCTCATCTTGTCCTCTTCGTCATCCTCAGCCCCATCCTCATCCCCATCCTCATCCTATCCTCATCCTCATCATCATCCTCGCCCTCAGCTTATCCTCATCCTATCCTCCTCCTCCAATTCCTCATCCTATCCTCATCCTCATCCTCATCCTATCCTCATCCTCCTCATCCTCATCCTCATCCTATCCTCATTCTCATCCTATCCTCATCCTCATCCTATCCTAATCCTAATCCTCATCCTCA
>NC_032025.1:16112148-16181558 GCF_001865875.1 Lupinus angustifolius | reverse complement strand
GTCTTTTGGCGATGATTAACATTTTCGCCCTTTCTTTTTGGATTTTGTATATGTTAGTGGCGATGTAGTTTCCGCCTTTGTTGATTTAGTTTGTATGAACTAAAGATGACTTAACCGTTTATATGCATTGTGTTATTCAGGAAATTGTTAATCAGGTTAAGTTATCATTCGATAACGATAACTTGATTTTCCGCATTTGAGTTACTTAAAGTGATGTCCCGGAAAAGGAAGGTTTTAAAAAGGAAACAATTTTACCCAATCTCTTTATTCAAAAACAATTTTACCCATTTTTCCGCAATGTTTTTTAGAAGTATTTTTAGGGGCGTTACATAATTTATCAAAGTTTACATAGTGAGAAATAGCATGTGGAGTATGTGAAGGATGTGATGGAGCTAAAGTAGTAGGGAAAAGGACTCAACATCTGCAGTTTTCATCTGGGTTACTAGTCATTGTGGTGTCTAGAATTACGAAACTGACATTTGAGATATCAGTCATGGGGTTGTTCGCATGTTAAGATTCATAGTCTTGATTTTCGAAAGTTTTACCTATGGTTGCTACAATAAGTGTGCCCATTTTGACAGCAAGATTTATTGATGTTTTCATGTCATTAAGGTCAGTGTCCACCATATCATCAATAGGCAAGGAATGAGAGGTTTCTTTCTCATTTTTGGAACACTGGTGTGGAAATTGGTTTTCAAAAAACTGCACATCTTGTGAAACAAAAAATTCATGAATCTCTAGATCATATACTCTCAAACCTCGTTGCCTATAGGCTATAGGGTTATTCCACAAAGACACATCTACGACTTCGACTTGCAAATTTGTCGCCATTGGTGTGTTGGTCATGAGGGAAGCATAACGATGGCTATGAAAACCGAACCCATGGGTACCCGTCCGAACTCAACCCGAATTTAACAGTGAAAACTCGATGTGACTAGATTTGGGTTTGGGTTTTACCCAAGTTCATCTTTCGGGTTTGAGTTCGGGTTTAGTATACTTGATACCCTACCCCGAACCCGATTAATATTTTTAGGAATACAAAATTAGACATAAATACATATAAAAAACCTATATATGTAAAAATTTGAAATGTATAAAGAACATAATATATAAATACACATTTCGGGCGAGTCCTTATTGGGTTCGGGTTACCCGAAACCTGATGGGTTCGAGGATAGTAGCATTGTTTTCAACCCTTCTTAATTCAGGTTCGGATTTTGGTTTTGGATTTTAGGTTGGGAGTTGGGTAAGCACAAACCTGACTTCGATCTATTTCGTTGCCAATCCTAGCGGAACATATAGAGCCAAACAGACGTAAGTGATTGTGTGAGGGTTCTTGTCCAAGCAACACTTCATATGGTGTTTTGTATTTTAAAATTATGCTTGGAGTGTGATTGACCATATAGCTTATTGTCAACACATACTCTCCCAAAAAATGAATAGGCAAATTACATTGGAACAATAAATCTTGTGCAACATTGAGAATGTGACGATGTTTGCATTCAACCCTCCCATTTTTCTGAGGTGTGCATGTACATGAAGTTTGAAACATTATCCTATGATCTAGAAAATAATTTATCATGCAAACGAGTTTTGTTTCATTATTATTTCTCACAGTTTTAACTCGTTTGTTATATTGATTTTTTACCATAGTAAAGAAATTTGTCAAGACTTTAGTGACTTGTTTCTTATAAATCAGCAAATAGATAAATATTACACATGAGCAATCGTCAATAATAGTAAGAAAATATGAAGCCCCACAAGATGAACAAGTTCAATATGGGCCCCATAAATCACAATATATGAGAAGCTTTATTATTACTCAAAGGAAATGTTTCTCTAGTTTTCTTTGCTCTTTGACATGTATCACAAACTTTATTCTTGAAATCACTAGCTCCACTTCTAATATCATTGGAAATTAGTTGAGTAGTTTTCCAAAACGGATATCTCAACCTCTTGTGCCATACTTATAGGTCATTCATTCCTTCAACTTTGCATACCTTCTTCGTGGGGGCTTCTTGAATTGATAGTCTATCCCTTCATTCACCCAAACAAATCTACAAATTTGAGGTTTTGTCCTGTATAACATACAGATTACTAATAAATTGGATATTACAGTCTTATTCATCTGACAATTGTGATATAGAAATCAAATTACATTTGAACTGAGGTATATACAGTACATGCTCGAGATTTATACTATTAGAAAGTTTCTTAGTTCCTTCCTTAGTAGAGATGTCAACGTGTCCATTTAGAAGCCCAACAGGACCTCCAAACATGTCCCTCACATTGCACAGATGTTGTAAATCTCATTTCATGTGATTCGATGCCTCACTGTCAAGTATCCAAGGCGAAGACTATTTCTTCTGGGCATCTTCGGTTCTTGAAGATATTACATAACCTTCACCTTCTGTCATCATGTCTACCATGTATAGTTCTCAAGGGTTTTTTGTTGGCTCTAATACCATTTAAAAGAATGGACTCGGGTGTTTTATTCCTCAGTGATGCATTGTTTATATATACAAAACTTCTCTAAAAATAAATCTTAATAAATATGTTTACATATCACCTAGATATTTGAATTTAAGATAATAACACAAGACAAATCTAAAAAAAATATGGTTATATATCACCTACAAATTTGAATTTAGGATTATAACAAACTAATTAATATGTTTATACATCACCATCAGATTTGATTTTAATTTAGGATAATAATAACCAACTTTGTTAATAATATGTTAACATCAATTTCGTTTGTTATGGTATTAGGATAAATATAATTTGCTAAAAGCATTTTAGTTTTTTTTTCTTAATTGACGCATGTTTTTCATATATTTAATTTTATAATAATGGTATGTTTCCCTACTAAATTCTCCTATAAATCATCTTACTCACAAGAAAGTGAAATATGTCACTTGTAAACCAACCATTAATTGATAAAATATTACTGTGACATATGTTACTTTCTTATCGGTAGGGTGATTTGTAGGGGAATTTAATAAGATGATTTATCATTTTCCTTAATTTTAATCTCAAAAAAAGGAATGTTTTTTTTTTGTACATCGAAAATTAAAGAAGAAAAAGCAACTAGAGTAAATAAGAAAGGTCCATATGTAGAATGGGAAGAGCTCCACGAGTGGAAAGTCCCAGATTTTCAAATCCTCCTAATACCCGATGTCACGACCTGATTTTTGGTTAGAAGACCAGCTCTGCAACTTAGGAAGAGGCAAACTCGATTTCTACCACTCCCAATTGATTTGGAATTGCCACTACATTTTTTGCGATTAAAACGTAGAAAACTCTCTATTATGCCCAATTAGGATAATTTTGGTGTTTTGAACAAGAGTTTTGAGCTTGTGAGTCGATTACGGGTTGAGGAAAGTATTAGCACTCGTCTACCCGTATTAAAACGGCACTCTCGCTAATAAGATGAATTTTTATACCCTTGAGAAAATTTATTACAAATCTAACTATTAAAACAAAATATTTTATTTTTTATTTTTTATTTTTGAGTTTGACAAAACTTTATCATGCTCCTACGTATCCCTAAGTGCAATAGGGAAATCAAGACTATGTAGTTCTGGTTCGAAAATTGAATGATTAATTTGGCTTGGTTTGGCACTCATCGTAGAAATATTTTATGTAATTTTTTGAAATAAGGATTAATAGCAAAGAGACAACACTGATCTTAGAGCAGGGAGGAAGAGACAATACCAGTCGTAGAACAGACTATTCAATTCTCATGAATTATATTAAAATTTTAAAAATCGATACTTAGAAAAAAGATATTTTAGAAAATTGGAATAGATAGCAAAGAGACAGCACTAGTCGTAGACCGACTTTCCACTTTTCGAGCGGAAATGAAGAGAGAACACGGGCCATAGACCAGACTATTAAACTCCGTTTACGATTTTTAAGAGACAATTATACACAATTTATTTTTAGAAAAGTGAGATTAATAGCAAAGAAACGACATTAGTCGTATTCCGACTTTCCACTTTTTGGGCGAAAAGGAAGAGACGACACGGACCATAAACCAGAATATCAAACTCTGTTTAAAATATTTGTTATTATTTTTTAAAGCAAAGATTATTATTAGACTTTATTTTAATTAAAACAAATGCTAATATAATTTAGGGTAAAATATGTTTATTGTTTAATAGTTACGAAATGAGGAACTTACTAACTAACATTTATTTTATTGGAATTATCTAAACAAACAATATTAGAAATAATAAAATAAAATAAAATATAAATAAATATTTAAGAAATAAAATAATTAAGTGAAAAAAAAAAGAAAAAAAAGAAAGGAAAGTTAAAAGAATGGATTAAATCGAAAGGGGGTGTATGAGTTCTCTCAAAACCTTGAGAAGACGAGGACGTAGGGGTCTGTGTGGTGAAAGGTGGAGAAACGATGGCTCTGCATGGTGGAAGAGGAAGACGCGGTGGTTCACAACGGTGGGAACCACTGATAGGGATCTTTTCAGTTTTAGTCATTTACTTGTATAATTACCAACTATTGTAATTTTCCTTTTTTAGCTAATTGTTTCGGTTAAAACAGTTAGGAATGGTTATAAATAGAAATAGAACTGTTTTTCAAAAACAGTTCATAATCTTGAAACAAGAACTTCTTCTCTTGTGATCTTCTTCTCAAATTCTCAATAATACTTCGGAGTTCTCTCTCGTTGAAGGAGATTCCTTGTTTTCACAATCATTTCTTCGAATTCTCTATAAATTCCTAGAAATCTATCTTCAACCTTATCAATTGGTATCAGATTTCGTCCTTCCTTGGCACAAAACACGCTTCCATGGTAGAATCAACAAGGAGTCAAGCATCCATGCGGGAAGTCGAAGAACGCTTCGAAAGAAAAATGTCAGCAAAGATTGAGTCGAAAATGATGGACATGGCAGGGTCACTCCAAAACTCTTTGAGTGAATCTCTAAAAGTGACAATGGAGGAATTACTCAAAACCAGGCACGATAGTGGGGAAGATTCAGAAGGTCAAGACCATCAATTCTTGGTGAGAGACGAAACAATCCCAACTATTTGTGTGGCACAAGATTATCCGGAATTGATTTTCCCCGTTTTAATGGTGATAACGTGAGACAATGGTTCTATCAGTGTGAAACTTACTTTCTAATTGATGGCACACTCGAAGAATTAAAAGTGAAGCTGACTGTGGTTCATTTCGAAGGCAGGGCTTTCCAATGGCACCATGCCTTTGTCAAGAATTTGTGGTCCAGTTCTTGGCCAGGTTGGAGTGAATACGAGCAAATCCTTACAGAACGTTTCAGAGAGGTATGTGATGACCCTATGGTGGAGCTTATGAATCTAAGGCAAAAAGGCACTATGGTGGATTACCACGAGGAGTTTGATGCAATCATCACAAGGTTGGAACTCTCCGAGGAATATACTATGAGTTGCTTCTTAGGCGGATTAAAGCAAGATGTGCAAATGATGGTGCGTATGTTCCAGCCCCAATATGTCAGAAAAGCTTTTGCATTAGCAAAGCTATATGAATCAGCACATAATCAACCATCTTTGCTCCAGTTTCCCCCCAAATGGGTTAAACCTGCCTCTAATGCCAAGACAGTCACACCTGCTAGACCACCTTTGCAAGTTTACCAACAGGTAGATCCACTCAAGCCTAAACTTGCATCTACAAAGAGCTTAACTCCAGCCTATATGAATGAAAGATGTGCAAAAGGCTTATGCTATTTCTGTGATATGCCTTATACCCCTAAACATAGCTTAACACATAAAAAGCTTCAACTACATGTGTTGGAGATGGAAGATGGTTGTGAGGATGAGGATATAGATGGAGAGGTAGCAATGGCTATTCAGGACTATGGGGAGTCAACTATTTCAGTTAACGCACTCACTGGGATACCTAGCTTCAGAACCATGAGGATCACGGGTCATTACAATAAAAGACCTCTACATATCCTCATTGACAGTGGGAGCACACACAACTTTCTGGACATCCAAAAGGCTAACACATTGGCTTGCAGATTGAGCAACTTGCACCCTTAATGGTTACCGTAGCAGATGGAAATAAGCTGCAAATCTCAGTTGGGGTACGAAATTTTGCTTGGACCATTCAACACACAATCTTCAATTATGATATGATGCTCATTCCCTTGGGATGTTGTGATATGGTGCTGGGTATTGAGTAGTTGGTAACCTTAGGGGATATTACTTGGAACTTTGACAAGTTGACTATGGATTTTACAACACAGGGAAGGAGACATGTCTTGAGGGAAGCTTCCACAAATTTTGTTAAGACATTAAAATCTCATAAGCTTGACAAGGTTTTGAACTAGGGGGTGCAATTGTCCATGCTGCAACTCTGTAATACAGAAGGAGGGTTGCTACACTCCTTTACTACTCATGCAGAGCAGCCTGTGATTCCTGCTGCAATTGCTCAATTGCTTGAAGATTTTGAGGACATTTTTGCATAACCAGTTCAATTGCCTCCCCTAAGGGTGGGCCACAATCACCAAATTCCCCTACTACAAGGCACCAACCCTGTCAAGATGAGACCCTATAGATATGCAAAGCACCATAAGGATATTATTGAGAAACTGGTGTAGGGAATGCTAGATTCAGGCATCATCCAAAATAGCAATAGCCCTTATGCTAGCCCTGTAGTCTTGGTGGGCAAGAAAGATGGGTCATGGAGACTATGTGTGGATTTTAGAGGCTTAAACAAAGGGACTGTCAAGGACAGATTTCCTATTCCATTGGTAGAGGACCTTATGGATGAATTGCATGGCTCAACCATCTTTTCCAAGATGGACCTACGAGCTGGCTACCATCAGGTGAGAATGGAAACCTCTAATATTTACAAGACTGCATTCAGAACACACAAAGGACACTATGAGTACTTGGTAATGCCTTTTGGATCAACAAATGCTCCAGCAACATTCCAAGGACTTATGAATACTATTTTTAGTGAATTTCTTAGGAAATTCTTGTTGGTTTTCTTGGATGATATCCTGGTCTATAGTAAATCCTTGGCTGAACATGTGGATCATCTTACCAGTTGATGCATAAACACGCACTATTTTCCAAGAAATCCAAATGCTACTTTGGTGTGGACATGGTTGAATACTTAGGGCACTTTATCTCTGCTCAAGGAGTGCCCACTAATCCATCAAAAAATTCAGCTGTCAAGGATTGGCCCCTACCTCAAACACTTAAACAATTGAGGGGTTTTTTGGGGTTAGCTGGCTATTACAGGAGATTTGTCAAGGGATATGGAGGAGTAGCCAAACCCTTAACAGAACTACTTAGGAAAAACAACTTCTGCTGGACAGTTGAGGCTAAGGATTCTTTTCTACACTCGAAGCACTTATTGATCACTGCACCTGTTTTGGCTCTTCCTGATTTCTCTAAGACTTTTGTTTTAGAAGTAGATGCTTTAGTGGCAGGGTTGGGAGTTGTCTTGATGCAGGACCATCATCCTATACCATATGTCAACAGGATCCTTAACCAACAACAACAATCAGCTTCTACCTATGAAAAAGAACTTATGGCATTAGTTTTTGTTGTCCAAAAGTGGAGACACTACTTGCTTAGTAGGTATTTTATCATCAAGACTGATCACATTAGTTTAAAATACATGTTGGATCAGAAATTGGCAACATCATTCCAACAGAAATGGTTAATCAAACTGCTGGAATTTGATTTTGAAATTGAGTATAAGCAGGGCAAGGAAAATATTGTTGCAGATGCCTTGTCCAGAATGAATGCTTGTTATGCCTTGCTAGTCCATACTATTGAGCCAGTTTTATTGGACATAATCATTGCTTCTTGGGACTCAGACACAAGATTGAGCAACCTCAAAGTCCAGATTCAGCAACAACCATCTTGTCACAAGCATTACAGTTGGGTTAATGGTGAATTTCGTAGGAAAGGGAAGTTGGTGATTAGCAACAACCTACAACTCAGGCAGGACATCCTGCAATGGCTGCACACAACAACAACTGGGGGTCATTCGAGAAGGCATGCCACAATTAAACGATTAAAATCAGTGGTCTATTGGAGGGGTTTGAATAAGGATGTTAATGATTTTGTCATGAGGTGCCAAACCTGTGAAACATGCAAATATCAAACAACATCCTACCCTGGCCTGCTGCAACCACTGCCAATTCCAGACCATGTGTGGCAACATCTCACAATGTACTTGATTGAAGGATTGCCATTATCATCAGGGAAGCAAGTAATCCTTGTAGTAGTTGATAGGTTGAGCAAGGCATCCCACTTCATGGCTTTAGCTCACCCTTATACTACTGCAAATGTGGCACAATGTTTTTTGGATAATGTGTTTAAACTCCATGGCTATTCTGCTTCCATTACAAGTGACAGAGACCCTGTATTTGTAAGCAATTTCTGGCAAGAATTATTTGCCTTGCAGGGAGTTCACCTTCAGCTTTCTTCTTCTTATCATCCTCAAACTGATGGTCAATCTGAGGTGGTCAATCGATGTTTGAAAACCTACTTGCGGTGTATGTCTTCAGATTCACCACATCATTGGTTTAAATGGTTGGCCTTAGCAGAATGGTGGTACAACTCTACATTCCACACATCAATCCAGGCAACCCCTTATGAGATTGTTTATGGTCAACCACCACCCCATTATCTGCCTTATCTTCCTGGAAATTCAACGGTGGAATTGGTGGATCGTTGTCTAAGCAAAAGGGAAGAAATGCTACGAGTGCTTAAATTCCACTTAAGACGAGCTCAACATCGCATGAAGCAAATTGCTGATAAAAGTAGGCATGATAGGTAGTTCAAAGTTGGGGATATGGTTTATGTTAAAATGCATCCCTACAGATAAATTTCAGTGGCTAATAGGAGTAATGATAAGTTAGCTCCTAAGTTCTTTGGACTTTATCCAGTAATTGACAAGGTGGGCATGGTGGCTTATAAATTGGAACTTCATCCAACCTCATCAATCCACCCTGTTTTCCATGTGTTCAGCTTAAAAAACACATTGGATCAGTTCCATCCTCCATCCAGATTCCTCCTTCTTCAGATGTGGTGGCTAGGGGCAGAGAACCGGAGTACATCATAGATCGCATGATAGTGAAAAGGAAGGGTCACGCGATTACTAAGGTTCTTGTGAAGTGGAAGCATCAGTTGGATGAAGATGCAACATGGGAATTCTTTTATGACTTGCAGAAAAAGTATCCGTTTTTCAAACCTTGAGGTCAAGGATTGTTTGAGGATAGGATATTGATAGGGATCTTTTCATTTTTAGTCATTTACTTGTATAATTGCCAACTATTGTAATTTTCCTTTTTTAGCTAACTGTTTCGGTTAAAACAGTTAGGAATGGCTATAAATAGAAATAGAACTGTTTTTCAAAAACAATTCATAATCTTGAAACAGGAACTTCTCTTGTAATATTCTTCTCAAATTCTCAATAATACTTCGAAGTTCTCTCTCGTTGAAGGAGAATCCCTGTTTTCACAATCATTTCTTCAAATTCTCTGTAATTTCCTAGAAATTTATCTTCAACCTTATCAATTGGTATCAGATTTCGTCCTTCCTTGGCACAAAACATGCTTCCATGGCAGAATCAACAAGGAGTCAAACATCCATGCGGGAAGTCGAAGAACGCTTAGAAAGCAAAATGTCAGCAAAGATTGAGTCGAAAATGATGGACTTGGCAGGGTCACTCCAAAAATCATTGAGTGAATCTCTAAAACTGACATGGAGGAATTACTCAAAACCAGGCACGATAGTGGGGAAGATTCAGCAAGGTCAAGACCATCAATTCTTGGTGAGAGACGAAACAATCCCAACTACTCGTGTGGCACAAGATTATCCAGAATTGATTTTCCCTGTTTTAATGGTGATAACGTGAGACAATGGCTCTATCAGTGTGAAACTTACTTTCTAATTGATAGCACACCTGAAGAAATCAAAGTGAAGCTGATTGTGGTTCATTTCGAAGGTAGGGCTTGCAATGGCACCATGCCTTTGTCAAGAATTTGTGGTCCGGTTCTTGACCAGGTTGGAGTGAATACGAGCAAATCCTCACAAAACGTTTCAGAGAGGTATGTGATGACCCTATGGTGGAGCTTATGAATCTAAGGCAGAAAGGCACTATGGTGGATTACCACGAGGAGTTTGATGCAATAATCACAAGGTTGGAACTCTCCGAGGAATATACTCTGAGTTGCTTCTTAGGCGGATTAAAGCAAGATGTGCAAATGATGGTGCGTATGTTCCAGCCCCAATATGTCAGAAAAGCTTTTGCATTAGCAAAGCTATATGAATCAGCACATAATCAATCATCTTTGCTCAAGTTTCCCCCCAAATAGGGTAAACCTGCCTCTAATGCCAAGACAGTCACACCTGCTAGACCACCTTTGCAAGTTGACCACCAGATAGATCCACTCAAGCCTAAACCTGCATCTACATAGAGCATAACTCCAGCCTATATGAATGAAAGACGTGCAAAAGGCTTATGCTATTTCTATGATATGCCTTATACCCCTGAACATAGCTTAACACATAGAACAGTTAGGAATGACTATAAATAGAAATAGAACTGTTTTTTAAAAACAGTTCATAATCTTGAAACAGGAACTTCTTATCTTGTACTCTAAAAAATAACCATATGAATAGAACATAGGATCAACAGCCAAACAAAAAATAAAAAAAAAAGTTATTACCAATTTTTCTATTACCGTCTTTTTGTGTCCTTATTCTTGCCCGTTGCCGATCCTTTTTCCTCTGGTTGTTAATGTCTCTTTGCTGATTCTGCTTGGCCTTTTGTTCTCTGATTGATGGGTTTTGGTATATATGGTAGCTTTCCTTTTTCTTGCTTGTGTGTGTATTACCTCTTTTAGGCGTATGATGTCTTCTGGTTGTTGTGTGTTCTGCGTGTGTGTGATAGATAGTTCTCTTTCTTTATCTTTCTCAGCGTGTTTTGTATTCTGTAGCGATTGCCTATGTTGTATGTGTGATAGATTCTTCTGTGTGGTGTCTCTCTTAGTTGCTGGTATGTGTTGCTTCTGTCTGAATCTCTCTGTGTTTTATACTGAGTGCTTGTGTAGGTGTTCCTTGCCTGGTATGAGTGTGTTAAAACAGGTTTCTTGTTGTGTGTTTAGGTGTGGTATGTGTGTATATACATTGCTCTTTGATAGCTGTGTGATATGCGTAATAGATTTCTTTCTGATTGTTGTATGATGCGTGTGAAATCTGTATTCCCCTCCCATTTTTTTGTTATGTGATATGTTACTTTCTTTTATAATAGTTGAATTTTTTATGTGAAAACCTCTTGGGTTGCTCCTTGAGGTTTAGTAACGCACCATGGCTTTTTATTCCCTGATTATTCTGTCCATCATTTGCTGATTGTAACTGATATAATAATGTTGCCTTGCATCTGTTTAATGTCATCTTATTTGTAACTTGGTCTGATTGTAACTTGCTTGCTGCTCATAAATGGGTAAATGAAAAGATGTCAATCAACACTAATTTCTTTCTGCATTTCTTCATTGCCCTCTTTATTTAGTAATCACGTTTGATTCCTCTGGTTTCTGCTTATCATTGCGCTTGTCGATAATGAATGTTTAACTGAAAGGGGCTTGGTTAGCATTTTTGCCTCTGTGGAATTCTAGTGACTCGCGACTGATTTCTTTGTGGAACATTTCATTAATATCTCAAAATGTAACTCTGACTGGAGAAATTTGCATACTGATATTTGATAGGTGTAGAACACAATGGGGGATTCGACATCCTGTTTTCTCCGAGGCAGGTAGAAGCACTAAACTTTGCAGTCAGAAATACTCCAATCCAGTCTCCTGAAGTTGGTTTTGGATTACTATATGCAGTGAAATCAAACCCATATTGGGATTTCATCACTTTCACAAAGAAGTCCATTGTTGTCCATGAAGAGTTGAAGTATCTAGCTTCAGAATAAACAGTGAGTGGAGATGTTAAAGTGGGGAGGTGAGCTAGAGCACCTATCTTTAAAGCTGCACAATGGCCAAGAGTGGCAGTAACAATTCTAGATTGTTTGAGTAATGATTTAATGTATAAACAAGTTCAAAATGGATATCTTTAATATGTGAAGTGGCATTTCTTCTTATGTCGTGAAGGGAATAATGGTTGATATTGATTTTAAGGGGAATTGGAAAACTATCCCTGTTCTCATTTTCGCTTCATTTTACGCAAAAAGAATCAAACAGTATCTTAAACTTTGTTTGGGTTTTCTCTGTGTAAGGTAAACATGAGTATAAAAAAGGATCATATGTTACATTCATGATTTGGTAGAAATAATTTCAAATATCAATTATAAGTCCAATTGTAACATGTCCTATGCATTTATGGGTTGTTATATCTTCCAATAAGATTGATTATTGACCAAAAATCTGAAAGTGATAACCAAATTTGGAATAAAGCAGTTGTTATTAACATTTATGATAAAAATTGGTTCTTTGACTCCTAAAGTGCTATTTTTCAATTGTTTATGTTGTTTTTTTTTGAAATTTTTTGTATAATTTTTATTTTGTAAATGGGGTTCAACAAAATTATGTGTTTACAGCTGCTTTTTTTTACTTATTACTTACTGGATAGCAAGCAAATGGAAGTTTGACTGTTATCGTAGTAAGTAATCAATAAAGAAATGAACATTACTTTTGTCAAGACCTACACAATGAAAGCAATCAACGTTTAGAATCGAGAATGTTGGATCAGACTGCGACCGAAGAGCCTCCAACCACCGGGGAGTTCCATCGTTATCGGGGTATAGGAAAAGTGGAGACCCATAAGTAAGACATCGTGTCTTGAACCAAACCCTTTAGGCATTAGTTCTATGTGCATTTTTCACTAATAAACATTTTCACTCCTCCCGCATGTCCAATGTGAGACTTCACACTTGAATAAACCCAGTAGAGAAAGTAGGGATAATACTGGAATTCCTAAAATCACATCAGGTATGCGGTCATGGGAAGTAATAATTAAAAGCACATCAAGATTAGGGTCTTGGAAAGTAACGAGAACACATATCGGGTACTACCGGAACTCGAAAATTAACTTACGTCTGATTGAAAGCACATTGGGCTCGGGTCCTGGAAAACAATGATTTTAATACAAGAATGAAGGTCGGGTACTACCATAACTCGTAAATTCACATCAGGCTCGGGGTCCTGGAATGTTTGATTGAAAGCACATCAGGCTCGACGTCTTGGAAAGTAATAATTGAAAGCACACCATGCTCGAGGTCCTAGAAAGCAACATTTTTAATACGAGAACACAGATCAGGTACTACCGGAACCTGCAAATTCACTTCAGACTTGGGGTCCTAGAAAGTAATAATTGAAAGCAAACCAAGCTCGGGATCCTAGAAGGTAACATTTTTAATACGAGAACGCAGATTGGGTACTACTGAAACTTGAAAATTCACTTTAAGCTTGGGGTCCTGGAAAATAATTATTGAAAGCACATCATGCTCGATGTCTTGGAAAGCAACATTTTTAATATGATGTTTTTTAGCAAGAATATTTTGGCTTCTAGGTCTAGTATCATAAGATTTACGCGTCTGAGTCCGACCTTAATTATAACCTTTGTTTGGGAGGAAAAAGTTCAAGTGAGATCCATTCCTAAGTAGTGACGTACTATAAATATCACACGCATCAAGCAAACAATAGTAGTCGCAAAACCAAAGTCATTTAAGGTCTATTTCAAAAAATCTCAATTTAGTCTATCATAGGCTTTTTCTACTTCAGTCCAATTTAAGACAGTGGAAATGAAATTTTGTTCTTAAAGAAGATTTTCTAATATACAGATAACTGATTGACTAAGTTTTTCAAAGTTAAATTTCTTATTTCGTATTGCTTAAACAATTGTTATCAAAATAAATACTTGATAAAGTTACACTTTATGAGATTTATTTTATTGGTGAAAGTGCAACGTGTCAAGATAGCACTTAGGGGTGTTAAAACGGGCCGCCCGGCCCGTTTAGCCCGCGCCCGCAAATGCCCGCAATAATTTAAGCGAGCCGGGCATGCCCGCAATTGGTTAATGGACAAAAAGTCATGCCCTGCCCATTTTAAAACGGGCTAACGGGCGGCCCGCGGGCATTTTCCTGTCTACATTAGGCAGTAAATCAATAGATTTTACATAACCACATGACATAATAATTAAAAGTCTCTATAATAATAATTCAAAACATATCTCTCTAACCATATAAGATAATAATTTTCTCTAACAAGTCTGCAGTAATAATTATAAAATAACCAAGTAGTAATAAAGTATTGGATTAAAATTTTAAAGTGTAGAAAGTAATGCCCGCGGGCAGCCCAAGGAGCCCGTTTAAAATGTCCGCTAATAAAGCGGGCAAACGGGCCGGGCAATACGGGCTAACAGGCAAAAATATCATGCCCTGCCCGCATTTTTTTGCGGGCTGACCCGCAGACAATGCCCATATTGACACCCCTAATAGCACTTAGCTTGCCTATGTTTTGATGAAGACAAAAGAATTAACGAAAGCTTAAAGATAACTCAGCAAATCAACATGCTAAAGATTCAAGAGCTTCATGTCTAAACTAGAATCTTATATATGTGTTTTAGTTATTGAGTCTAGGTTAGGTAAACCTAGATGCAAATCTCACAAGTTCTAAAAACTATCATATCATTTACATGAGACATGCCATCTAGCTTATTATATGTTCATGCATTAATTATACATGTTATTTGTGCATCTTAGGCATAACATAATGATAAAACATGTATAGTTGATAAGCATAACATATAGGTAGTTTACCATTTAATATCTTAACTGAAAATATGCCAGTTAATCGATTAAGTAAGGCTTTAATCGATTAACGTGAAAACAGTTTTAATCAGTTTCAACAGATAACTAAAAAACAAAATTTAGTTATTCTAAACAACCCGTTAATCGATTAACATGGCACTTAATCGATTAACTGGGCACATATATAAATTGTGTTTTTACATCATGCTTCATACATTCATTTTTAGAATTGCTAAGTTGCATATTTTTGTATTCTTTGTATGTCATATAGGCAAAGAGAATTGCATGTGAGATTAATGAGAGATAGTATCATGCTTAGGGATTAAAATGACATCCATTGCATGTGATTTAATGTGTTCATCATTCTATCTTTCTTGCATGATTCTTTCAATTCTTTTAGAGATTTCTTAGGGTAGAAATTACATGTTCTTCATGATTCTGATCTTATACATATTCATAATAATTTGTGAGATTTGTATAGGGTTTATAGCTTGTTCTTAATTGTAATATTTGAGCTATTTTATGCTTAACATTACTCTGTTTTTGTTGTAATTTTGTAACAAGGATAGTTGTCTCTTGGTGTAGTACCACCAACGAGATACAGAGAGTCTTCATCAAGACTTAAAGGTCTTGATTTTAGAACATACTCTTGGTTGGGGCTGGATCGTAGGAAAAGTTTTCCTAGGTGATTGGGTAAGGTCAAACCAAGGTAGAGGTTCTAGGAATTCAAGAAGGTAGCGTTCAAGGTCTAGTAATTGGAAGTGTGTATGTAAGATACATCGGCTTCAATTTTTAGTGAAGACAATCTCCTAGATCAGAAGGGAGGACTGGATGTTGTTTTGCAGTGGACCGCAAAACAAACCAATATAAAAACCTTGTTGCAGTCTATTTCTTACCCTTATCTCTTTATTGTTTTAAAGTGTTCTTAATTGCCTATTGCAACTGATATTTTGAATATAGTAACTCTACCATATAAAGCTCATTTCTGTTCACATATGCCTGCTATATCCTTTCTGTATAATCTGTAAGGGGCTGTGTAATTGAGCCATTCAGCAACTGTTAATTTTGTGCGACTTAATCGATTAAGGCAGTCTTTAATCGATTAATTGGGTGATTTTTCAAAATAGGGCTTTGGTGCAAATAGCAGTAAGTGGGAACCGCGACACCTATTCAACCTCTCCCCCTTCTAGGTGTATTTTGTCACTAATACCTAACAAGTGGTATCAGAGCTAGTACACCGTGCTAGTTCAACCGTATACGTGTGATCCTTAAGGGAAATTAAATGGGTTTCACCAATCCCTTTGGCAGTGATGGCACATCCATTAACCGCCCTCCCGTATTCAGTGGCGAAGGATATGCCTACTGGAAAGTTCGCATGAAAATCTTTATAGAGGCCATCGACTCGGATATTTTGGAATTCGTAGTCAATGGGCCCTTCATTCCACAACACTTAGTGGACGATGAAGCTAAAGATAAACCGAAAAGTCTATGGACCAATGACGAACGCAAAAAGGTTCAATACAATTTGTGTGCCAAAAACATCATCACATCGGCCCTATCCTATGATGAGTTCTTTCGGGTTTCGCAGTGCCAAAATGCCAAAGAAATGTGGGACACTTTACAAGTGACTCAAGAAGGCACTAGTGAAGTCAAGCGTGCCAGGTTGAATGCCCTCACACATGAATATGAGTTGTTTCATATGTTACCAAATGAATCTATCGGTGACATGCAAAAATGATTCACTCATATATTTAACCATTTAGTTGCTTTCGATAAACTCTTTAACAAAGGAGAGCTTACTAACAAAGTATTACACTGTCTTGACAAGAGATGGCAACTAAAAGTAACACCTATCATGGAATCTAAGGATCTTGACTTCATGCCTTTGGCGACATTGTTTGGAAAACTTCAAGAGCACGAAATGGAGCTTGGATGCTTGACAATGCACGAAGAATCAAATCGCAAAAAGAAAAGTATATCTCTCAAGGCAACAACGTCTCAATCTATAGAAGAGAGAGAAGAAAACAAGTCTGATTCAGATATGGATGAAGAAACTTTGAGCCTTCTCGTATGCAAATTCAGGAAATTCCTAAAGAAAAGAGGCTTCAAACATTTCCAGAAGAAAGAAGTGTGCGAGTCGACCAAGAAAGGTAAGATTAAAGAGCGCTTCACTTGCCATGAATGTGGTAAGCCAAGACATATGAGGTTTCAATGTCCCACTTACCTCAAGAAGGTTGATTCAAATAAGAGCACTCCTCGAGACTTCAAGTCAAAGAAAGCCTATATAGTATGGGATGTACTAGAGGAGGACATGATATCGAGCACCTCAGATGAAGAGGAGACAACCAAGCTATGCTTAATGACCAGAACAGATGATGCTTGTTGTTCAAATTCAAAAGAAGTAAACAACGAGGTATATTTTGACACCTCATCTACTTCATTTGATGATTCTCCTCCTTATGAGGATTTGTATAATGTGTATGTCGAATTGCATGATGAACTAAAGAAATTAGCTAGGATTAGTTCTGATAGAAAAAGAGTAATCCTTCTAAATGAACAAAAAATAATTTCATTACAAAAAGAATTAAATGAACTAAAACTGGAAAATAAAACATTAGATCTGATCTATTCTTGTAATGCATGCAATTGCTCTAATGAAAATTTATGTCAATCAATTGTTTGTGATTCTTGCAATGATTTGAAAAACGAAAATTTGAGACTCAATGAAAAACTCACAAAACTCACAGAGAGTCAAAACATGTTAGACACTCTGCTTAGCAAAACCAGAAATGTTGGTGACCATACGGGGCTAAGATATATTCCCCCTACACGTAGGAGAAGACCATATAGGAGTCCTATTAATCGGCCTAATAAGAAAAAATTTAGTAAAAAGGTTCCTACATGCTTTTATTGTGCCACACATGGCCACACTTCTTACTCTTGTTATATTATAAAATATGGTATACCTAGTGGCGTGTAGGTATGGATGAAAAAGGGAGATGACTCCCTAGTTACTAACAGAAAAGGATCCAATATAACTTGGATACCTGAAAAAGGCAAGTGATCTATGTTTTGCAGGTATGTCTACTAGCACATGGATAACATTGGTATCTTGATAGTGGATGCTTGAGGCATATGACGGGAGATATATCAAAATTCCTAGATCTATCCTTGCAAGAAAAAGGGTTTGTCACGTATGGAGACAACAACAAAGGAAAGATACTTGGCACCAGAACGATTGACAACTCAAATCAGACAGTGATCGAAAATGTCTTATATGTTGAAGGCCTAGAACATAATCTCTTGAGTATCAACCAATTGTGCGATAAAGGTAACCGTGTATCTTTTGATTCTGAGTGTTGTATTATTCGTGACAATATATCTAATAAAGTTAAGTTTGTCGGATATCGTATAAATAATATCTATATGGTTAATCTGGAGGATGTCACTACTCTATTTTCAAAATGTTCTATATCTAAAGAGGATGACATCTGGCTTTAGTATAGGCGTGTCGCTCATATTCATGTAAAGCATCTAGATAAATTGTCTAAAAATAATTTGGTTGATGGGCTACCAAAACTTGATTTTAAAACTCGGGAAACTTGTGATACGTGTCAAAAATGTAAACAAGTTAAAAACTCTTTTGCTGAAAAGAATGTGATATCCACAACAAGACCCTTGGAGCTTCTCCATATGGACTTGTTTGGACCATCACATGTTATGAGTTTTGGTGGTAGCTTTTATGCTTTATTAATCGTTGATGATTTCTCTAGATTCATATGGACATTATTTATATCGTCCAAGAGCGATGCTTTCATATTTTTCAAAAACCTTGCCAAGCAAATCCAAAATCAGTTTAATCATAAGCTAGTATATATTCGATCCGATCATGGTGGCGAATTTGAAAACCATCAGTTTGATAAATTTTGTGATAAATATGGTATTATGCATCAATTATCAACCCCTAGTATCTCTCAACAAAATTGAGTTGTTGAGAGGAAGAATCGAGTCTTAGAGGAGCTTACTAGAACCATACTAAACGAAAGCAAGGTTCCTAAATATTTTTGGGCTGATGCAGTGCATACAGCTTGCTATGTGACTAATCGTATACTCTTTAGGCCTACTTTTTCAAAAACTCCTTATGAACTTTTAAAAGGCTTAAAACTTAATATTTCTCATTTTCACACTTTTGGGTGTAAAGGCTTTATATTAAATAATGGAAAAGGAGCTTTAAGTAAATTTGATTCAAAAGTTAATGAGGGTATATTTTTGGGGTATTCATTGCATAGTAAAGTTTATCGAGTCTTTAATAAATATTCAATGCAAGTAGAAGAATCTGTGCATGTCCATTTTGACGAATCCTCTCCAAAAGACAAAGGAATTAGTGAAAGCTTAAAGATAACTCAACAAATCAACATGCCAAAGATTCAAGAGCCTCATGTCTAAGCTAGAGTCTTAGATATGTGTCTTAGTTATTGAGTCTAGGTTCGGTAAACCTATATTGCAAATCTCACAAGTTTTAAAAACTATCATATCATTTACATGAGACATGCCATCTAACTTATTATATGTTCATGCATTAATCATACATGATATTTGTGCATCTTAGGCATAACATAATGATAAACCATGTATAGTTGATAAGCATAACATATAGATAGCTTACCATTTAATATCTTAACTGAAAATATGACAGTTAATCGATTAATTAAGGCTTTAATCGATTAACGTGAAAACAGTTTTAATCAGTTTCAACAGATAAATGAAAAACAGAATTCAGTTATTCTAAATAGCCCGTTAATCGATTAACAAGGCACTTAATCGACAAAACAACTTTTCTATATAAACTGTGTTTTTACACCATGCTTCATACATTCATTCATTCATTTTTAGAATTTCTAAGTTGCATTTTTTCGTATTCTTTGTATGTCATATAGCAGAGAGAATTGCATGTGAGATTAGTGAGAGATAGTATCATGGTTAGGGATTAAAATGCCATCCATTGCATGTGATTAAATGTATTCATCATTCTATATTTCTTGCATGATTCTTTCAATTCTTGTAGAGATTTCTTATGGTAGAAATTACATGTTCTTGATGATTCTGATATTATACATATTCATAATAATTTGTGAGATTTGTATAAGGTTTATAACTTGTTCTTAATTGTAATATTTGAGCTATTTTGTGCTTAACATTACTCTGTTTTTGTTGTAATTTTTATAACAAGGAAAGTCGTCTCTTGGTCTCGTACCACCAACGAGATACAAAGAGTCTTCACCAAGACTTGGAGGTCTTGAGTTTAGAACATACTCTTGGCTGGGGCTGGATCGTAAGAAAGGTTTTCCTAGGTGATTGGGTAAGGTCAAACCAAGGTAGAGGTTCTGGAAATTCAAGAAGGTAGCGCTCAATGTCTTGTAATTGGAAGTGTGTATGTAAGATACATTGGCTTCAATTTTTAATGAAGAAAATCTCTCAGATCAGAAGGGGGGATTGGATGTAGTTTTCTAGTGGACCGCAAAACGAACCAATATAAAAACATTGTTGCAGTCTATTTCTTACCCTTATCTCTTTATTTTTTTAAAGTGTTTTTAATTGCGTATTGTAGTTGAAATTTTGAATATAGTAACTCTGTCGTATAAAGATCATTTATGTTCAAATATATATGCTATATCATTTCTGTATAATCTGTAAGTTGCTGTGTAATTGAGTCATTCACCAACTGTTAATTTTGTGCGACTTAATCAATTAAGGCAGTCTTTAATCGATTAACTGAGTGATTTTCCAGAATAGAGCTTTTGTGTAAATAGCAGTAAGTGGGAACTGCGACACCTATTTACCTCTCCTCTTCTAGGTGTATTTTGTCACTGATACATAACAATAGGTAATTTTAATAATATAGTTAACCAATGTTTTTAATAGAATTCTTACTATCTAAGGTCCTTTTTATTTTTCCCTTTCTGAATTCAAATTTATAAGTGTCTTTAAAGTCTGCATCTGAATTGCCTACTGCATAGGTGTATTTTAGAAACTTATTATTGTTATTGTGTAAACCCCGTAAAATCACTAAGTGGTAAGAGATACTTTAAAGGGGGCCTGGAGAAGTATATACTATATAGCACAATCTCCTATCTTCTTTTAATAAGAATTGAAGGGGTTCACGTTATTATCATAATAGACATCTTACATTAGTGATACTTGGATTATAAATGGACATATTTGTAATAGTAACACAATAAACATTAAGGATATAAAATAATTGGAGAGTTAAAAGTTTAAAATACAAAATGATTATTGATCTTCTTGAACATTCAGAATGTAAAAAAAAATCATATTTTTAAACTCTACAATGTAGACAATGAAAAAATCTAAAATTGCAGGAGAGAGTTTGAACTTAAACGAAGGAATAAACATATTAGCAAGAGCTTGAACTTAAACAAAGGAATAAACATATTAGCAAGACTCTGAAGAGAATGCAAATACTACATGTGAGATGAAAATATTTATTAAAAAAAATTTTGAAGTGAATAAAAATAAATAAAAAGATTGAAAAAATGATACATTTGATGTTGAGAAAATAAATTAATAAATGATATGATTTCATTCAGAAATAAATAAATTCAATATAAACACTAAAAATGAAAGAATAAATGTATTGAAAGAATAAACTAATAAATACATTTTTACTATTAAAGATGTATTATAAATATATTATTATCTAGAAAACTGATAAATGCATTTACAAATAATTTGCATTAATTTCTTATATATAGATAATAGATAAAATGAAAAAATAGAAATAATAAATATTAAATAGATTTTGAGAAAAAAGAAAGGTTTGAGTTAGATTTTTTTACAAAATAAAATCTGAAATGAAACATTTTTAAGAGGTTGAATAAGCTGAAACGTTAGAAAGATTTTCTAATGAATTTTTTTTTAAATGAGAAACTCTAAAAAGTGAAGTGTTTAATATGTTTGAGTTGGAAAAGTGACTTAAGTCACATGTATTTTAAGAAGAAATTAATGAGGTCATGACACATGAATGATGAGGTGCATTGCACATGATGAAGGTTTTTGGGTGGAATTCTCCCACGAGTTGACAGGTGGCAAGTACCAAAAGTTACAATATGGTGAGGTGCATTAAAAACAAAGAGTCACATGATACAACACGACTTTATATATTCGCCACTACATATTATAATATAAAATGTAGAAAAATCTTTTCGCCAAATCGCATTGGGTTTTGGATTTTGATATCCAAGTTCGATAGTCGGTTACAGAGTGGGGAAGAAATCAACACCCTATTCGTCTATTTTAAGCGGTATCCTTCACTAAGTTATATGTCTTCTTTTATATTTTAAAATTATTTTGTTATTTAATTTATTATTAAAAAGGACATATTTTATTATTTTTATTATTGGTGTGCCTGACAAGGTGAAACATTGGTCCTACGTATCGCTAGAGTTGATAGCGAATCAAGGCTACATAGTTCTTTGGGTAGAAAAAGACTTGTTTGTTATATTAACTTTAATAATTTTTAGAAAAATTGTGATATTAAATCTCAACTAATATTCCTATTAGTATGAGTGAAGTACCTATGTGTCCTATATCGCACCTCATATTAGGGTTTAGTTAAGATCTTATAACTTTTTCTTTAAAGTATTTTAGATTTAGTAAAAAATATTGTAGCAATTATTCTCAAATTTTAAGAAAGTGAAGTGCACTCCAAGTGTCCGTCACCGCATCATACCTTAAAAATTAAATAATTACTACTTTAAGTATTATTATTCTAAGTCAACATGATAGACTGATAAATTATTTATTATAAAAAAAGAGAAAAACGTGACTTACATTCATATCTATTTAAAAAGTTGCAACATGTATATCTCCATAGATATTGTTACAAAGTTGATACTGTTTTATAATTGATGTTAAATGCAAAATTGTATGTGTAGTTATTAATTTACTCTTATACCTTTTATTACTTTCAGCCTTTTTTATTTACAAATGAGAACAATTTTCCCTTTTGGCCACTACTCCTTCGTTTTTTATTTTGGTTCTTTATTAATTATGATAAAAAAAGCATGAAAGATGAACTAATAAATAAAAGAGAGGAACATATTTGTACCTTAGATTGGATGGAGAATTGGACTGGAATTGTGGAGATCAATGATGGTGTTTCACACTTGTAGTATGTTGACCCGTGAAGCTTGATGTAACAAGGATAAACTAAGTATACGTGAATAATAGGAAATACTCTTTGTATTGTATTATGAAAAGTTGAGTTTCTTACAATGGAATGTTAACTGCCATAAAGGTTAGTATTACAGAGAGAATTGTAAAAGGAAATCTAGAAATAGAAATATCCAGAAAGAGAAATATGCATCATTTTTTCCATGCCTACTACAATCATTACCCACCAGTTATACTCGACTCTAAACCAATTGTAATCCTTCAACCTAGAGTTAGTTATGCGGGTCCTGGTGCCTTTCCTCACTTCCTTGCCATACGGATCAGTAGCCACGTGTTTTTCACTAGTTGTGTCATCCATTGTCTCATTTGCCCTCTTCATTTTACCATTTCCCTTAATGATCCCCATTGCATGTGTGACAATTCCTTCTTCATTAAAAACAACCTTGTCCTCAAGGTTGAGATTCGTGTAAGCCTCTTGCAGGGATGATTTATCCTCCCAAGTTGCATGGGATACATCAAGACCGTCCCACTGAATTAGGTCTTGCGTAACTTGTTGTTGACATCTCAAGATCACACGAGTTTGTAAAACATCAGTAGGTTGAATGGTGGATTGTAAATTTATATCAGAGATAGGAAGTGGCAGATATGGTTGGGAATGGTCTCCTTTGCATAACTTCAATTAAGAACAATGAAATACAAGGTGTATTCTCGTATGTGGGGGTAACAATAATTTGTAAGCCACCTGACCAATTCGTTCAATGACAAGAAAAAGTCCAAAATATCTTAGGCTCAATTTTTGGTTCTTCCTAAGAGCAACAGAGTGTTGTCTATAGGGTTGTAATTTTACCAAAACTTTGTCACCAATATGGAACTCAATTGATGTTCTTTTCATATCAACATATTTTTTCATGTGTTGTTGAGCCTTATGAAGATTGAGTTTCAATTGGCTAAGTGTCAAATCCCTTTGTAGTAATTGTTCTTCAACTGAAATAGGATCTTTGTGGTCCAAGGAGTACTTAATTAGCATATGAGGATATCGGCCATAAACACTCTTAAAGGGAGTCATACCACTGCTCTAATGATAAGAAGTGTTGTACCAATATTATGCCCACGGTAATAATCTGACCCAATCTTTAGGGGAATCATAAGTAAAGCAGCGTAGGCACATCTCTAAGCATTTATTCAAAGCCTCTGATTAAGGGTGGTAGGAAGTTGAGATATTCAAGGAAGTACCACTTAATTTAAACAATTGTTGCCAAAATTGGCTTATAAAGACCTTGTCCCTGTCATATACTATTGTCTTGGGTATCCCATGTAATCTTACCACAATTTTCATAAACATATCTGCTACTGACTTGCTGGAATAATCAGACTTTAAAGCAGCAAAGTGAGCATACTTTGAGAGTCTATCAATAACCACTATTATCATCGTGAATCCATTTGAAGGAGGTAGGCCAGTAATAAAATCCATAGCTAAGTCTTCCCATATCTGGTCAAGAATTGGGAGTGGTTGTAGCAACCCAGCAGGAAAAGTGTTGGAAGTTTTTGCGTGTTGGAAAACTAAACATTTATGTACAAAGTCCTTGACATCTTTTTGCATACCATTCCAATGAAACTGAGTGGAGATTCTAGCCAAGGTTCTAGTAAAACCAGCATGTCCACCAATTAATGAACTATGAAACTCATGTAAAATCTGGTTAATTAAGTCATATGAAGAAGGAATAACCAATTTGTCCTTCCAATATAGCAATTGCCCCTACACTGAATAATGAGGATTAAGGGGTTTGTGTTGCAAACATAAATCCATAATATCCTTTAGATGAGGGTCTGCAAATAAAGCTTCTCTCAAAGTTGGTAAAATGTGCAATTGAGGTTGAGACCAAGCTATGTAAAAATATATAGATAGTACATCAGCGACAATATTATTCTTCCCATATTTATACTCAATTGTAAAGTCATATCCTAGGAGCTTGTGGAGCCAATTTTGTTGTTCAGGAGTTTGCAGTGCTTGATCAGTTAAGCTCCTCAAACTTTTCTGGTCTGTACGAATCACAAATTTGTGGCCCAACAAGTAGTGTCTAAATTTTGCTATTGCTTCTATGATAGCATAAAACTCTCTAGTATAAGCAGAATTTGTTTTGCATTCTAGGATTTAATTGTTTGGAGAAAAAAGCAATTGAATGATGATCTTGACTGAGGACAGCTCCTATTCCAATTCCTGAAGCATCGGTTTCCAAAACAAATGGTTTACCAAAATCAAGTAAGGCCAAAACAGGAGCTTGTGTAACTGCAATTTTTAGAGCATGGAATGAGGCAGTGGCAATATCATTCCACGTGAAATTATCCTTCTTTAATAAATTGGTTAGAGGGCCAACTATGTTAGCATAGCCTTTTATGAACCTTCTATAATAGTCCGTAAGACCTAAGAAATCTCTTAATTGCTTCAAGGTTTTAGGTTCTGGCTATTCTAACACAACTTGAACCTTATCTTTGTCCATTCTCACTCCCATCTCTAAGACAGCATGGCCTAAGTAATCTACTTGTTTTAGTCCAAAGGAACACTTGGATAATTTTACGAAAAGTTTATGTTTTTGTAATATCTAGAGCACGATGGCTAGATGATGTAAATGGGAAGACTATTATGGACTATACACTAGAATGTCATCAAAGAAGACCATAACAAACTTCCTCAACAATCCTTGGAAGATTTCATTCATCAAGCCTTGAAAAGTAGCAGGTGCGTTGGTGAGGCCAAAGGGCATCATTATCCACTAATAATGACCCTAGTGAGTTCTAAAGGCTGTCTTAAATCTATCATCTTTGTTAACCAATATTTGATGGTATCCAGATCAAAGGTCCAATTTAGAAAAAAAATGTAGCTCCATGGAGTTCATCTATTAACTCATCCACCATTGGGATAGGGAAGCTATCATTGACAGTAATAAATTCAATGCTCTATAATCTATGCAGAATCGCTAGGTGCCATCCGTTTTTTTTTTTCCACAAGGATTATAGAAGATGAAAAAAGGTTGTTTCTAGGGACAATAATTCCTTCTTTAAGCATATCTTGAATCATGAGTTCAATTTGTTGCTTTTGGCTATGAGGGTACCTATAAGGCCTAACTTTAATAGGTGCAGAGTCAAGTAGTAAAGGAATACAATAATCTTGAGGGTGAGTTGGGGATAATCCTATAGGAATAGAGAAAATCTCCTAATAAGTATGCAGTAACAAAACCAATTCTAGTTCCATGTCAGTGGGAAAATCCCACCAGTGGTCCTCGGGGCACTCTGGATGTTGAAACTGCAATGTGTATAACTCATCAATAGCATGAGTATGATACATGCGTGTAAGGTGAGTGAATTGTGCTGGACTTGGTAATGATGATTTAGTACCATGTAAGGTAATGCATTGTTTTCCCAAGTAAAACTTTAATGTCATAGTACTATAATCTGAAATATGGGGACCAAGTGTGGCCAACCAAGCAGCTCCTAGCACTAGGTCAGCACCAGTAATAGGGAGCAAGTACACTAGTAGTGTTAATGATTGATCGTGGATCTTAACCTCCAATTCTTTGACTCGTCCTTCAGCCACGAAAGCACTACCATTACCTACCAAAACTTGAAATTGTGGAATAGGCTCAATAGGTAGCTTTAAATAGTGGGACAGACTTGCTTTGAAGAAATTATCACTAGAACCACTATATAATAGAATTTGAACTGTCATTCCATTGATAGAGCCTTAGAATTTGGTCGTTCCAATTCCAGATGATCCTTTCAGGGCATTGTAAGACAAGTGGTGGTACTATGATAGAAGTTCTTCTATAGGTATATCCAAGTCAGGGGGGTCAGGTGGGGTTTCTTCTATTTCATCATCTTGTAATTGGAGTAGCAAATATTGTTTGTTGGGGCACCTATGGCTCGGGAAAAAATTTCATCACTTGTAAAACATAGGCCTTTTTCTCTTCTTAAGTGCATCTCTGCAGGTGATATTTTCTTAACATTGAAATTTCTATTGGCGGGGTTGTAGGGTTAGTTGGGAAGTAGGGGTGGAAGGCTAGTTGATTTGATGGTTTGGCTAATGGTTGGTATTTGTATTTTGGCATATGAGTAGGGTTGAAATTGTTTGGGTTTGTTGTTGTATTTCTCCTCATAAAGTTTGGCCAAGGATACAGATCGAAGTAGAGTTAAGGGAGCTTGAGCGATAACATCCCTTCTAATATCTGGTTTTAGGCCTCCTATAAAACAGTCTAAGAATGCTTCAGGCATAATGCCTTGCACTCTATTAGCCAAAGTTGTGAATTGACATAATAATCATGTACCGAACCACTTTGAGTGAGTTTGATCAAATGTGAACGAGGACATTCGTAGGGTCATGGTCCAAACTCCATTTCTAGAGCTCTGGTAAAAGCGATCCATGAATGAGAAGGACTGGTTCGGAGCATCATTTGGTACCATGGAACTACCTCTTTCTCTAAATGTATAGAAACAATGGTCAATCTTTGATCATTAAGGGTGTTGTAGTAGGAGAAGAATTGTTTTGCCTTGAAAAACCACTAAAGAACATCTGAACCATCAAATCTGGGAAAATCTAACTTTACGCTGCGGATCTGGAATGGTGCAACAGTAGTTCCAGATATGTGTTCTTCTGTTGAATTTCGCCTCAACAAGGAATCAATAGCCGTCTCCAAGGTCTCAAAATGAGTTGCATTTTCTCTGTCACGCGCCTCCATGAGCTCCATCATTTTTCTAACATCTGTAGTGAGTTCTTTAAGGCGAGTATTCTCAGCCATTGTGAATGAAAACACCAATTGTAACAAGGATAAACTAAGTACACGAGAATAATAGGAAATACTCTTTGTATTGTATTATGAAAAGTTGACTTTCTTACAATGGAATTTTAACTGCCATAGAGGTTAGAATTACAGAGAGAATTGTAAAGGAAAACTAGAAATAGAAATGTCCAAAGAGATAAACATGCATCATTCTTTCCATGCCTACTACCATCATTACCCACCAGTTATATACTAGACTCTAGACCAATTGTAATCCTTCAGCCTAGAGTTAGTTACGGGGGTCCTGGTGCCTTTCCTCACTTCCTTTCCATACGGATCAATAGCCACGTGTTTTTCACTAGCTGTGTCATCCAACGCCTCATTTTCCCTCTCCATTTTACCATTTCCCTTAATGGTCCCCACTACATCTGTGACACTTGATGGGATGAGATTTAACATTGAGAGATGAGATTTGACACTGTGGGACTAGAGTGGCTAAGCATTATATTAATGTGGACTCTTCTAAACTGAAAATATGAATAAATTTGAGCAAAATTTGCACATATCTTAAGAGAGAAAAATGATTGTGTAATTTTTTAGAATAGATGAAAGATCATATGGGTGCTTTTTGGGATGTTGAGAATTTGAATAGTTTTATTCAATGATTTTTTTGGGGTTATTGTGTATTGGATATTTTGAGTTTGTTGTGCATGGTATTTTGGGTGAACATTTTATTGAGATGTGGGTGAGTGAAAGGTGGATGAGAAGTTGATGAGTGACTTCTTTTCTATGTGCACCTCCTCTCTATTTATGGCAAAAAGAGAATTTGCACATGTGCAAATAAAGAATAAATCTCTTAATTAACTTCTTGGAGAAAGTTAAGAAAAAAATAATTTCCACATAAATCAATTTTATTGTTTTAATTCAAATATTCTGATTATCATCATTAATATCTAAAATTTGAAATTAATAAAAATCATTAATTAAAAATTCGAATTTAAATCATATTTGTTTTCGAACACTTAAAAAATATCATTTTTTCTATAGAAAGTACCCAAAAACTTTTATCCAAGTGAAATATGGATTCACATTCCTTTCATGGTTGAAACCGACGAAGAGATCCCTACTGATATGGAATAAGGGTTTTAACACTTTCTCTTGGTTTCTAGTTTATATTTTAATATTTGTTTCTACAAAATATGCCATTTACTACTTTCTCTAGGATTGTAGATTACATACTTTCTCATTTTTTTTCTTAAAAATGACACCTTTATTATTTTCGCTGGCTTAAGAGCAGTTTTGAGGTCACTACTAAATTGAAGGATTTCTAAAAGTACGACCTTTTGTACTTTCTCTGGCTTTCGACTTTACATTTTTTGTAAAAATAAGCTCTTTACTATTTTCTCTTGGTTTCCATTTTATGCTTTTCTTTTCAAACTATTAAAAATGAGGTTTTTTTTGCTTAACAACACTTTAGGGTCAATACTGAAGTAAATATTTTTAAATATGTTCAGGTTTATTTGGCTGAAAACCACTTTCAGTTCATTATTGATATGATTATCATTCTTTAAGATGTAGCTTTTACTATTAATCTTAAATACGTCTAGTTTTATTTGGTTGAAAGCCACTTTTAGGTCACTACAAAATTGATTACTTTTGAGTGTTTTCAGGTTTATTTGGCTGAAAACCACTTAAAGTTCACTATTGATCTAATGTTTTTCTTCTAAAAGATGTAGCCTTTACTATTGATATGACTTTTTCCCCTAAAGATGTAGCCTTTATTATTGATCTAATGTTTTTCTTAAAGATGTTGCCTTTATATTGATCTCAACATCTTCAGGTTCATTTGGCTGAAAAACAGCTTTAGGTCACTAGTGAACTAAATTTTAAAAAATATGTTCCGGTTTATTTGGCTGAAAACCGTGAAAAATTCATTATAGATATGATTTTTTTCTTCTAAAAGATGTAGCCTTTACTATTGATCTGACTTTTTCCCCTAAAGATGTAGCCTTTATTATTGGTCTAATTTTTTCATAAAGATGTTGCCTTTATATTGATCTCAACATCTTCAGGTTCATTTGGCTGAAAACCAGCTTTAGGTCACTACTGAACTAAATTTTTAAAAATATGTTCATGTTTATTTGGCTGAAAACCCACATTCAGTTCACTATGGATATGATGTTTTTCTTAAATATGTAGCCTTTACTATTGATCTTAAGTATGTTCAACTTTATTTGGCTGAAAACCAGTTTTAGGTCACCACTTTCAGTTCACTATAGATCTGATTTTTTTTCTTAAGATGTAGCCTTTACTATTGATCTTAATTATGTTCAGCTTTATTTGGCTGAAAACCAGTTTCAGTTCAATAATGAGATGTGCCCTTTATTACACATGTGGGGCATAACTAATGATTTATTACCTCATGTGAAAATAATATTGCACTATATAAATTTATGAGTTGTGACCTTTTGTCGATTCATTTTATGATCTTCTGGAATGAGTTCTTTATTCCTTTATGGCTTTCACTACTAATCTAAAAGTTTGTTTTATGAATCTCCAAGTTTACTTGGTTTCCCATGATATTAGTCATGCAACTTTGTTTGTTATGAGATGTGCTCTTCATTACCAATTGGGGGCATAACTAATGATTTATGATTTTTCCATGGATATTGATATTGCACTATATAAATTTGTGGGTTATTACATTTCCTTGATTCATTTTATGGTCTTTTGGATTTTGAATTTTTTTGCATCTTTTATTACTAGGTTGACTATAAAATGAATTGAGTACATGGCTATGACCTTCTGTGATATTCGATATGCATTAGTAATGAATTTCTTATTCTTGAAAGTGCTACCTTATTACCTTTGCTCGTTACAATGGCAGTTGTTGGTGATTTATGTGCTCCTGACTGATTTCCATTATATGTTTCAAATTTTGTGTTTACTTCCACATACTTTGCATTATCATTGCTCCATACATATATTAAAGACGGTATCACTAATATCCAATATGACTTTGATTATTTGTTTTATTTCTTTTATACCTTTAAATGAGAGTTCTTTTCATGGGCTCTAATATTTATGAAATTTACGAAATTGACTCTCTGCATGTTTATTGTCTCATGGTCTTCATTTTTTTTAAAAAGGTGACTTTAATCTAACTATAACTATTTACATTCCCTTCAGTATTTGTGGTTTACATTTTTGTTGGTTTACTCTTTATTGCATTGTTTTGCATATTGTTCTCCACATTAAACACAAAACAGTTTGTTCTTCTAATATTTTAATATCATTGTACATTGTCCTATTTTTTATTGTTCTGTGTCTAGTAAAATGAGTATTCCGTAGATTCTTACATGTCTATGTTTAATAGGCATCTTCAATTACTAACAGTTCGATACAATAAGATATATAACTCTTTACTATTACCTTAAATATTGGTTGTGCAATTATGTCATTGTACAATAATGGACATTACTTTTTGAATAGTTGTTCCAGCATCATTATTATTATGACATGTTTTTACTAAAATGGATTTGGCCATATTCTTGACCATTAGTTTTTAACAACATCGTCATTGTTACTATGAGATGTTAGAATTGGAAATGCTTTTGGTCTTTTCTATTTTTAATTTCTTCATTCTTCGATATTAAAGAACAGGTGTTATTACCATAATAGACATTATGAGTAATGTACATGGTAATTACTGATATGTATTTAATCCTTTACTATGCCTTCAATATTGGTTGGTTAATTCTGTTATTGTATACTAATGGATAATAATTCCAATGGTCCCTCCAACATCATTATCACTATGACATATTTTTTTGTGCACCATGTTTTAAGAGTGTTTTTATTGGGGATAATTTTGGCATTTCGTATGGAGAATTGTTTGGTTTTTCAAAATTTTTAATATGGGGTTGTGCAATTTCTATTTTAATGCATATCCCACACGTGTATTCCACTTTCTCTAACTGAATGATACTTCATTTCCAACTTTCTATATAACCCTTCAGTTCTATGTTTAATTTCTTAACTCTTGAAAGTCGTGGTGATGGATAAAGTTATGTCTTATGCATAGAGTCATGTCTTCTAAAATATCAAGGTCTTTATATTATGTGGTAGTTTACTTATTAGCTTACCTCTTAAAAAATGGCCTTAACATTTATTATGTTACTATAATACCCTTCTTTTATTAAGTTAATTTTCATATATGTTTTACTTAAATTTTGTTACCATACATTAGGCAGCATCCCTTGCTCATACATTTTTACTTATAGTAAGTATTTACTTCAAGGTGCCTTTAATGGTTTCATATGTTACTCTTTAGCTATGTTGGTGTTATTTCAATATGCCTTTCTTTTGTGAATATAATATGTTTTTCTTCAATTTTGTTAATTAGTCATAAAAGAATAAAACAACATAATGTTAATATCATGCTTGTTCGATCTGATAAAGGATTTGAATGATTCAAAACACTTGTGGAAGATTTCTATTAGAATTACAAAAAATTGGTTTGTGCAATTACTATCCAAACCATGACATCTGGAAATGATATTGATGTATAGTAAGGTAATAACATATCTGATATTTAATAATTCATTTCTTAAGAAACTAATGTCCAATTTTTGTAATAAATTTAGGGAGACATTATCCAAGTATCTATTAAAAAGGATGAGTTCATTGAATGAAGACAACATTTGATGGAAAATAACATTTATGTGATGCACAATGATCTATAATTTAAGGCATGTGATCGTGCCTACCAAATGCAAATCAATGTTGGTACCACCCTAAAGGAGAGAGACATTCTTGATATTCCTATATATGAGTATCATTTTAAAAAAATTGGTGAAATACTTGTCGTAAACTTTCAGAGTAATTTGCTAATAGTTCAGTTTTTTACAATATATATTGTTATATTCAACTATTTATTTTATTAGCATGATTATAATATTTTTTATATGATTGACTTAGAGATTATTGGAGTTGTTGATAAGCTAATTTTCACCCAGATACAGCCAAATTTGAAAAAGGTTATTTTCAATCTTAAAGATTTTAGGTAAGTGAAATGTGATTTTGTTTTGTTTTCAATTTGTATATGTAATTACTTTATTTATTTGACACAATTTTTATACCTGGATTTTTAATCAGTGGCGATATTTTTACATGTACTCTTTGAGAAGCTCATGTCATGAAGTTTTTTAACTACTACAACAACCAAACACTTGTTGAAAAAATGATTATTCTCTTAAGACATGCTAGAGTTAAGGAAGGATAGGGTGATTTTTTATCTTTTAAGTATTACTTATTTCATTGTCACATTCAGAATTTGTAATTTTTATTGTTTGTGATGTAGGTAAGTACCCACCCAATGTAAGCAATTCATGGTATGGATCAAAAGTATTGATTGATGAAGAAATTCCAGATGTTCACAAGTACAAAGATAGGTACACTAATATTAAAAAATATAATTTTTTTTCTCTAACAATAATATGCTTGACATTGATTCCGAGTAAAATTCTTGTCGAGCAACGGTGTTTTTTTTTTGTAGTTTCTCAACTATCAATCTATCATGTGATACATTGAGCCAAGGTAACAATCAATTATCACAATATTCTAACTTATCTGATGATGACCGATTTTTTTATAAAGTTGAGGTCAAGATTATCTCTACAATTGTGCCCCTAACATCAGCAAAGGTAAATTTATGTTATGTTTACTGTTTTCTTACGAGTTATGTCCTCGTCAAATTTTTAAAATGTGTATGAAATAACTTGTGTTACTATGGAATAAATTGCAATTATTATTGTTGGGAAGCAATGATGGTATTATGATGGATGGATGTATGAAATGCACTAAGAAGTTTGAGGTTAAGGATGGTCATTTCACCTGCAAGTGCAAAACTTATAATCAGAGCTCTGCTCCTAGGTCAAACGTTTCCAGTATATAGGTTACATACATAAATTGAGTGGTTGTAAACATGTCACTCCCTTATGATATGATTTAATTTTTAAGTACAAACTGGATATTAAGGTTATTCACCAAAACGACAATGGAAGATTTTTTTTGGGATCGCCAATGTGCTAACATCATTGGAATTCCTGCATCTAAGCTCTGAAATCATATATGTGTTGTATGTATTTTTACATATATGCATTTATATAATATATATATTATATATATATATATCCATCTGAAAGTAATAATTAAAAAACTTCCCAAATACTTTATTTAATTTATTAATAGTTCTTTAATTTTTAGTAAAAGATGATGATCCAAAGGCATTCCCACTAATTCTTGATATGCTCCTCGCAAGTAGGGGGTAAAAGTTCGGTTCGGTTAGATTTTTGGTGCATTTCAGTAATCAAACTGAACACAAACACATAGTTCAGTTTATCTCAATTAAACGCAAATTTAATTAGAGGAACCCAACTGCTCTTGAATGGTTTGCTTCAGTTACACAGTGTTTCCTATTTTTTATAAAAAATATTGCATCAATTAAAAGTTCAAAAATAAATTACAAGAGATATTGTTTGTCCATAAAATTAAAAATAATACTATATTATTATCAAAACATATGAATCATATATATATGAGTAAAAATTTGAAACTCATAATTGTTTGTGAGTAACATATATAACAATTATATAATTTATGGATTAAAAAAATGATGCCATATATAATAATAAAATCCACAATTAATAATGTGAGTACCCATTTTTTCCATCCCATAAAAAGCCCAACATATTTTTCAAAATAATTATTTCCTAAATACAACTAAATTTCTATTATTATGATTCATTTGAGATTTGAATAATTAGAATTGGATATTTCAAGTTTCCCACTTGATTTTTTAAAAGAAAAATGATAAATAAATACAATTTCAAATTAATTAATTTTAAATAGGTTTCTTTAAACCTATATCATTTTCAGAAAAATAATAAATAAAAAATAAGAAAAAGAATTAAATTAAATTGGCCCCTAAAAAACCTTTACTCATTTTTCTAAAGGGGGTAAAAATATTATTATTGTTATTTTCAAATTTATAGTGTAAAATAAATGAAAGATAATTATAAAGATTTTTTATTAATTTTTATAATTAAATTCGAATTTATAAGAAATATGTAAACAAAATACATGAGTTATTCTAGATATCTCATTTAAATGAAAATATAATAAATTTATTTTTTTTCGAAAATATAATTTTAAATAATTAAAACATAGTCAAAAATATTTTTTATAATTTAATTTGAATATATAAAAAATAAACACATAAATCAATTTAAAATGTTTTTTACTCAATGAAAAGATAAAAAAAAATAAAAATAGGCAAAACACCAAGTCAAATCTGACTTGGTGGAGAGGTTAGCATCCTATAAGAAGTGGAATAATAGGTTAGCAAATTAAGTTTCAGTTTAGCAAAATTAAAGGTATTTAGTTAGGTTAAAATTTTGTTAAAAATATAAGGTTTCAGGAAGGCTTAAGGGCTTCCAAAAAAGAGAGGAAGAAACTCCGCAAAAAAAACACTGCACAGTTATTATAGAGGGAAAAGGTACAACACGTTCCACGGTTGTACTGTGAAATTCCTTTGTTGCGCAGTCATAGTGCACCATGTGGTTGTCCAATCAAATTGCCTTAGTGTCTGGCCTATCAGACAACGACACTAGAGGATGCACAAAGTTCTGCATAGAGGTGTGTGCACTGCGTCGTTTCCCAGTCTGTTCTTGTGCAGTCGAGAACACAACAAGCGCCATGATCGCGCTAGTACAATATCAACGTCCCTCTTCAGCATTGATCTAGTGCACCCTAAATGCGGTGCACTTCCAGACCAATGTGATCAAACCCGAGTGGACATTAACTCGGAAGACATCTCGTATAGGTTCTAACTGGTTTAACCGGTTAGACCGTCTGGTCGGACCGGATGACATCATTATATCATATATTTATATATATTATATAATTAACTAAAATAAGTGAATAATTTACTTATCAATATTATATTTTGTATAATACATACACATATAAATGAAAATATTACATAATTAGAATTATATATCAAAACACAACTATCTCATATAGAAATTGAATATTTTAATTCATCCAAGTATTATTCTTTTCATTAGATCATTGAGTGTATATTGTTCAACATATAAATTTATTTGTTACTCTATTAGAATATAAATTAGCCAAACTAGAAATTTATTAGCCACTTTTAGAACTGCCATATTATTTTTATATTATGTAGTGGTAGTGTGGTACACAGCTCATAAACTAACACATTAGTTTTATATTATATAATATAGTCGCACACAACTCATATAAGTTTAGAGTTATGCTTTTCTTATTTACCAAATGTTATCTCGTATCACGCGAAACAAAGAAAAATGAACCCAAATGCCATAAAGAAGGGAAATATACCCAAATGCTAGAAACCTAGAAAATTAAGGGGCAAAAAGTGAGAAACCATACTACAATGGAGACGATGGCGACGAAGCTTCTTGCGTGTGTGACTTCTTGCGATGATGGTGGTTCTGCTCTACAACTCTACAATGGTCATTTTTCTTCCTCTCTGATGTTGTGTGGGTCTGTTTCTAATTTAATTTTTTTCTATTTTTCAGTTTTGAGTCGACTCGACTAACTAATCGGCTTGTTCCGAGTTAAGCCGACCTTACCCAGTTTGACCGGATTTCGAATGGCCAGAAACGGTCTGAAAGGGAGGGTCGGTTATTAGGTGAAACGAGGCCGCTTGTGGTGCTTGGTCAACGGTCGGACCATCCAGTCCGGTCCTAATAACACTGCTCCAGACACAGCCTACCATAGTCTGCCACGTCACATGAGTCTGTACAAAAGTTTTTCCCAGCCAATCTTCACGCGACACGTCAGGTGCTCATTGTGCTCACTGCTGCACACGATTTCGACTTGGCCATGTATTAAATTCTATTATTTATTTTTTTTGGTTTCTAAGGCCATTAAAGTTTTTTTAGGAACAATAATCGCCATAAATAATCATTAAAAAAATTAATTTACTGGACAGAGCTATAATAATTAAAAAAAATATTTTTTTATTTAGTAAATAATAATAATAAAAAAGGATAAATGTCCCTTTAGTATAGTTAACTATCACTAACGTTTGTTATGATATATTTATTTTTAAATCAATAAATTTTTCTATAATTAAGTAATAAAAATTTATTTAACAAATCCAGAACTTGTTATTACTTTAAATAATTTTAATAAATTGTTTGATTCAAAAATAATTTCATATAATATTACTACTCCTTTTAAAAAATTTATAACTTTTTGGGTTTAATTAAAGGATAGAGGTAGGTCATGGTAATATTTATGGTCCTCATATCATCATTGAACGGTCACATTGTGACGCTTCTTATAACCTTTTTGTTGCTTCACCCATTTTAAGGAGCTAATTATTTTACCAACAAACTATTTTAAAATTTAGAACTACGTAGTCTTGATTTCCTAAAATATTTAGGGATACGTAGTAGTAAGATTTAACCTTTTCAGACATAAAAATAAAAAAAAAAGTGTTTTTATACAATTTAATTATATATAAACTAAGAGTATTTAAATCATGCAATTGGCAAGAGTAACGTTTAATTACGGCGGACGAGGTGCTAATACCTTTCTCGATCCGCAATCGATTTCCGAACTTGGATATCACAATCTAGAAGCCCTATTTGATTGAGCTTAAAATATTTTTCTACATTTTTTTACCATAAAATGTAGTGGCAACTCTAAGAGGCCGTATAATCGAAAATTAGGGCATGACAATTGGCGACTCTGCTGGGGACCGTTTTTGAGAGTCAAGCTCAACTGTAGCCAATTGTATGATTTAAATACTATTTTTCCTTTGTTTATTATTTTTAACAATAAAAAAATAGTAACGATATAATTTTTTATAGAAGTTTATTTATCGCTTTAATTTAATATTATTATATATGCTCACCATTTGTTTTGCAGCTTTAGGGTGGAGGTCTATTTTTAAAAAAAAATATCGCTTTCTCACACACTCATAGTACATTTGAGTTACATGCACATACGCCCTATACTCGGGTTGTTAGAGATTAAGATTAAGATAAGAGGGACATGTGTTTTACCGGTGTTAGACTTGTCTCCTGGTATTAGTATAATGGACCATCCAAATTGTCTTGGCATCGTGAGTTAGACGTTCGAGGGGCTTGACTCCTCTTGTTTCTAACGTAGGATATTGGGACTCATTTCTTTCGAGAATGGAAGCAATTTGATGACCTAGAAGTCTAGAGCATTTATCGCGTCCACTTTAATGAGACCTAATACATTGTCATAGGGTTGTGAGACCATTAGTCTATCCAAAATCCTATAAGTATATCATGTGTAGGACACTGGAAGTAAATTATGTCCACCCAATTCTACATCCAAAATCCTATAAAATGAGATTTAACGTTCCAAATAATTTCAAAGTCCATCACTCATTTTTGTTATTGCACTATAATTGCATACCAACAAAAAGGTTCTATACCATAGAGTAGTTTTTTTTCTTTCCAAAAAAAAAGATAACATAAATTTTATGAAACTTTGGGGTTTACACCCTAAAATATAATCATCACTCCCAATGATGTGCCCCAAGCCCGAGGGTAAGTTTTAACAACTTTTTAAATAAAAAACTTAGACTAAGCCTTTACAATATAATGAATATCTATCATACCATGGTATTTAATTTATATTGTAATGGGCTATATTATCCCACAAGACAAGGTCAACCACCCTAAAAGAGTAATTTACACTATTTCATATCATGAATTATTGAATTAATCATTAGATATATCATTACATTAACCAATGCACTAATCATATCATATATCATTGCATATTCATATTCATTTATCATTTTTTCAGACAGAGGTTCTTTGGTATAGCAAGACACGGAGGCTAGTTGTAAAATTGCGGGTTCTAATAACGCTCTCTCAATAAAAAAAATAAAGTGAAGTTCGAATTGCAAACCTTTGATGTAGGCTATTTGGTGGAGCTCCTCTCCAAAGTCCTAAAAGATATTAAGAGTTAGTTTGTAAAGGAGTATGGTAAATTGCCAGATCTTCTTCTCGTTCTTATTTATGCTGATGCTTTAATTGCTATGGGAGCCATGGAAAAATATTAGAATACATCCTTGGGGATTTTCGAGTTTCCAAATGTAGATACTTCTCCAACAATTGAAGAGTATGACATTCTTCTGGACATCCCACTAGAGAGCAAACTTAAGGTATATTTGTTCACTAGCACACAGAATGTTACTGAAGGTCTCATTGAAGAATTGATAGGTGTCCGTCCAACTGCATCCTCCCACATCATCAAGCAAGGGCATTGTTATGGATTGAAATGGAGTTTTCTAAAAAAGAATCTTGATCAAGTGGTGGACAAAGAGGATTAGAATATGTCTAAACTAGCATTTGCATTAGAAATCTACGGCAGACTCCTCTTTCATATTTTTAGTGATATGGTGGACCAATAAGAAATTGACGTCGTGGTAAAGTTCAAAAATTTCGGAGTCAATCCAGTTCTTGTCATTCTCACAGACATTATTCTCGCCCTCTAGAGAAGCCTCGAAAAAGGTATCCCTAAAATCAGATGTTGTGCACAACTGTTGTATGGATGGTGACAAGGCTCAAGCATCATGGATATCTAGATTGGACTATGAATCCTCTTTGTTGGTTCAGAAACACAAAACTCCAACCTATGCAGCTATCTGACTGGGAGACACCATTCAGGGAAGGTCACCCCTAGAAATTTTTGGACAAAATGTAATATGTATGATAAGCAGAATGAAATCATGTACTCATGTGGAAGCTACCCCAATATGGTGCTCATGGGACCACGAGGACGCACTACTATCACCCTTGCTTTAGTACTTGGACAGATGAAATGGGGCATGATGTCAGTCCCTCAAGTGCAATTGCATGGATTTGTGATATGGTACAAGGACAAGGAAACTACTAAAGAAACCTTGGACACAGTAAGGAATACCTTGAAGAACATCGACATCTAAGGGAAAAATGAGTTGGGAGAGCATCAAGCTTTCTACACTGAAGAATAAAAGATGTGGCGTAGTGAGAGGAGGAAAGGAGAAGTTGTCCCGCCAATGTCTCCACCCCATGAACCAGTTCGTCCCTCATAAAATGAATTGTTAAAGAGTCAGCTCAAAATATCTTATGCAAAACTAAAGGAAGCTTGATGCAAAATTGAGAAATGTGAGCTAACCATATAAAAGCTTAATAATACCATGGTGGCATTAAGAAAGGAAGAAGCAAGTATGACAAAGGGATTATGCTCAGATGTGTTCTCAATCTGACAAGTACCGTCTGATCAAGTCTGTATAGGAAAAAGATGCCCCACTAGCTGACTTTAGTCGATAGATGAAAGCTCGAGATCGTGTTATCAATGCTACACAAGCTGATAAAAGAGATCTAGAGGCGAAGTGTGAATAATTGCAAGCAGCCCTCCATGAAAGTATAAAAAATGAGAATCAGGCATGGGTGCGGTTAAAAGATTATGAGATTGCACTTGATGAAACAGTGAAGAAGGAAGACCAACCAAAGGTAATCCTGGAAGATACATAGAAAATTCACCATGAATCCATAAGAGCTACAAGTCATAGAGAGGATCATCTTTCGAACCAGCTCTGGTACCTCCAGAGAGCATATGATGAAGTGACAGCCAAACAAGAGGCATGGTCAGAAAATTGGGAAAGAGTACTCCAAGAAAGCCAAGGAGAAAAGGACCAATGGGAAAATAGATGCAGAAATATGGTTGATGGTCTTGGGGACTTTGCTGATGATTGGCTGAGGACATTCTTCAGGGCCAAGAGGGAACTAGAGATGTATCCAGAGACAGAGCTGCTCCCAGCTGTGAGAGCCTTCTATGAGTCTTGCAAGGAAGTGGCTAAAGACTTGAGAATATGGAGGGTTTTATCAAGTTTCTTATTAATTGTCGTGAAAATAATAAAAGGTTGTTTTTCTTGCAATGACCCACACAAAAAATTATATTGAGAGAGATAATAACAACTTGTATTTAGATGTGATCTAGGTCTGAAACTTTGTGTGTTCTCTTAGATTGCCATCAATTACATAAGACCTTGTAGAGTATGCTCTTAAGTTACCAAGTATGGGGAAAGATGTTTAAAGCTAGTAACCCACGTTAAAAGAACGAATATAGATGCAACCATGGTCCAAAACTTAAAGTTGTCATCAACGTAAGAAGAGCCAGCGGGGCACACCCAATGGTCACCAAATGTGGGTCGAAATGTCTTGTTATACCAATCATCCCAATGAAAAGGAATTTAAAAACTATTGCATGCATCATTTTTTTTATTCTTCATTTAAATAAGAAAACATTGTTCCATTCAGGTATCATCTAAACATTGCTCCCAAGCATCCGTACCACACCAGAATGTAGTCCAAGCTGATGGCAGACTAAGAATCCAGTAGCCTTGATAACATGTCTGAGCTTGCTGAAAACAAATAGCAAATGAATCAAATGACGAAAATCATCCAGGATATGCAAAAGGCTCAAAGCTTAGAAGAAGATACCACTGTGTCAGGTGCCAGACAATCACAATCCGCACAAAAGGTGTGTCCGAATATAGTTATTGAGGCCAACCGTCGTAGGGATATTGTCATAAGGTATGAAGACACAACTGATGATCAAGAGGAACAACAATCACCTCAGGAAGACAACGACGAGCAAGACGAAGATCCTACTCACGATCTTCCTCTTAAAGGCAAGTCCACCAGCTACCAGGTATAAATTAAGACAAATAGGGGTACCCTAGACGACTCCTCAAGCCAAGAGAAGGAAGAGTTGGAGCTTATAAAAGATAGACTAAGGGCCATTGAGGGAACAAACATTCTTGATGTCAAAAATGCATTTGAGATGTGCCTGGTGCTAGACGTAGTGTTTCCACCCAAATTTAAAACTCTGGAGTTCGAGAAGTACAACGGTACCTCCTGCCTAAAAAGTCACCGAAATATGTATGCTAGGAATATGACAGCTCACCACGGAAATGAGAAATTGTTGATTCACTACTTCCAAGATAGTCTAATAGGGGCGGCCATAGGCTGGTACATCCAGTTGGAGAAGGCTCAAATTAAAACTTTTGTTGATATATTAAACGCCTTCATGAAGTAGTATAAGTACAATGAGGATGCAGCTCCTAACAGGGCTCAACTTCAGAGCATGGATAAGAATCCAGAAGAGGACTTTAAGGAATATACCCAACACTGGAGAGCTTTGGCATCACAAGTCATTCCTAGATTGGAGAAAGAAGAACAATTGTCTATCTTTATGGACACTTTGAAGGAACCTTATTATGACTACTTGGTGGGAGTTGTTGCATCCAGCTTCAACGCCTTTATTAAAGTGAGGGAGAAAATAGAAAGGCGTATAAGAAGTGGAAAGCTAGAAGGAGATCAGTTTAAGTTGGGCACGTGGAAGAAGTCCAACTTTATGAACAAGAAAGATGGAGAAGCACTAGTAGTGTTCACTAAGCCAAAGGGGTATAAGGCCCAAAACTCCAAATACTAGACCCTATATAATGCCACACCTTCCACACAACCCAGCTATATAGCCCATAATAACAACAACCAAACCCGCCAACACTATAATCAAACACAACCCAACCAACCCCATCAAAACTACGACCAAACACAATCCTACCAAAATCAGACCCAAAACCGCAATTACCCTAACCCCAAAAGAAGAGGCCCACAATTCGACCCCATACCAATATCCTATGCAGAACTATACACTCAACTTTTAAGTGAGAGAATGATAAGCCTTGTAATAGGAACAATGCCTCAATCACTTGGGGCCTAGTATAATCCAAATGTTACTTGTGAGTACCATCTAGGGTCATTGGCCACTCCATTGAACACGGTTGGCTCTAAAGCATTAGGTGCAAAGCCTAATCAATGCAAACCAACTACATTTCAAGCCCATCGTGCAAGATGTAGACATGAATCCATTATCTAATCGTGGTAATTAGGGTGTAAATGCCATAGATGAGGCTCGGGTAGAGCATTCATTTGGGAGGCAGATGAGGTAAAAACACCCATGAGGGTAATTTTCCAAGAGATGTGCAAGTATGGAATGGTGGAAAGGTTGGTGGGAGATGAAGATCCAGCTAATTGCGAGTTGCATGGAGAAGTGGGTCACACCCTAGAGGAATGTCTAGAATTCAAGCTCTTATTGTAGAAGATGTTGGATATGAGATTGATCACAATATAGAGGGGATCTTCGTATCAAACTGTGAATGCTACTACAAGAAGTGAGGATGACATGAGAAGGGTCCTGAGGCCATTAATAACTCGTTACGAACTTGTACTGAATATTTCGGATAATGCTTATTTACACCCACAAATAAATCAGTGGGTTCCAGTCATAAGTATGATTGAGCCTGTTCTCAGGCCTGCAACAGAAGAGAGACCACAACCTTTCACTTACATGACAGATAAAGTTGTGCCATGGATCTATAGTGGAGGGAATTCAGAGACAGCCGAGCAACAGATAAAAGTCACCAATGTTGTTGGGGATAGTCGAATAACCAGAAGTGGACATGTATATGTTCCCTCATATCCTGAAAATGTCTTAGCTAAAGATAAAGTGACAGTGTGTATCCCTGTGGAAGATGAGTTAGAGGCCAATCTGAATGACCTATTGCATAAGCATGGAGATAAAGGAGATATTTCTAATGAAGAGGCTTGTGAATTTCTGAAATTCATAAAGCAGAGTGAGTATAGGGTCGTGGACCAACTAAATCGCACTCCTGCCAGGATATCCATTTTGTCTCTACTAATGAGTTCTGAGCCCCACAGAAAGGTGTTGATGGAGATATTGAATTGTGCACATGTTAGCCATGACATAACCATTGACAAGCTCGATGGTATCATCAATAACATTGTGGCTGATAATTACATATCATTCAGTGATCAGGAAATACCTTCTGAGGGAATGGGACACACTAGCCCTCTTCACATCTCTATAATGTATTAGAACTGCTTAATTGGCAAAGTTATTCTCGATAATGGCTCATCTGTTAATGTCATGTCAAAAAGGACATTATCCAGGCTTCCAGATGATGCATCGTATATGACACCAAGCTCTATGGTAGTGAAGGCGTTTGATAGATCGAATAGATATGTCATGGGGGAAATGGAGTTGCCTATAAAAATAGGACCCTGCATTTTCCAGATAGTGTTCTATATCATGGACATCAATCCTAGTTACAATTGTTTGTTGGGAATGCCATGGATCCATGCTTCAGGGGCTGTGCCTTCTACATTGCACCAGCGAGTTAAATTCATGGTGGATATAAAGCTCCTCACCGTTTTGGGAGAAGAAGATATGTTGGTATCAAGATCTCTTGACACTTCGTACATCGAAGCGGCAGATGAAGCTATTTGAACATCCTTCCAAGCACTGAAGATTTCCAATGCCTCATTCGTAGGAGGGGGACACCCACATTGAGTCCCCAACTTTCGGAAGCATCGCTAATGATGGCAAGAGTAATGTTGCAAAAGGGCTATCAACCAGGAAAAGGGCTTGGGAAGTTTGGCCAAGTAAGAGAAGGCATAATCATGATACGACACACCAAAGATCAGTATGGCATGGGATACAGACCCACTCAAGAAGATAGAGAGGGAACTGCTGAAGAGAAGAGGAAAGGAAGGATTGCTCGCCTGGGGCAGTGGGAGTATGAAGCTGGAGGGATGTTCATCCCACACATTAGTAGGAACTTCATCAGTGCTGGCTTGGAACCAAGAATGATTGTTGTAGTGGGAGATAATGATTCAGAAGATGGGGTAGACTATGTTTTTTGTGCCCTCCAGGCACCACTCTCAACAACTGGATAGAGGAAGACGCATCTCCACAAGTGTTTTTAGAAACAATGTAATAAGATGCTAGAATTCCTTAGCCATGTCTAAAGCTACTTTGTTTATTTTCTTTCTTTTCGAATAAGGACAATCTATTTATGTTTCATTGAGTAGTACAAGTTTTTTTTAATTCAATAAAATGCATTTCTTTCTTCATATTTTGTTATTCGTTATATTCTTCATATTTTTACACTTGCACACACACAAAAACAACAAGTAAAACCATAAAAATCCCATAAATAAAAACTAATCATAACATCAACCTAATGCAAATCCGACATTAACCCCAGAAATAATAACCATGTTATTAGGCACACATATAATCATGATCATCCAATTAATCAGCTCGACGAAGGAAATAGTGATGAAGAATGGGAGACATCACCTGAGTTGTTGAGGATGATTAGGGACAAGAAGGAAGTGAAAGTAGGTACGTTGATGAAAGAATAAGAGCGCAAGAAGAAGATTTAGCTTTTGCACGAGTTCAAAGATGTATTTGCATGGTCATATGTCGATATGCCTGGTTTGGATAGAAACACAGTGGAACACAAGCTGCCATTGAATCCAGATTCACGTTCGGTTAAGCAGACGCTATGGAGGATAAAACTAGATATTTCCTTAAGGGTGAAAGAAGAGGTAGAGAAATGGCTAGACGTTGGGTTTGTGACAGTCTCTACATATCCAGGATGGGTGGCTAATGTTGTAGCAGTACTAAAGAAGGGAGGGAAACTCGGGATCTGCGTTGACTACCGAGATTTGAAGAAAGCTAGCCCAAAGGATGATTTCTTGGTACCTCATATAGATGTCTTGGTCGATAGCACTACAGACCATGCCACCATGCCATTTTCTCCTTCATGGATGGATATTTTGGTTATCAAGATGGCCTCTGAAGATGTGGATAAAACTACTTTCATCAGCCCATGGGAAACCTTTTGCTATCTAGTTATGCCTTTTGGTCTGAAGAATGTTATGGCCACATACCAGAGAGCCATGGTAGCTCTTTTCCACGACATGATGCATAAGGAGTTGGAGATCTATGTAGATGACATCATATGCAAGTTCAAATCAGAGGGGGACCATGTGAAGAATCTAAGGAAGTTATTTTAACGACTCAGGAAGTATAGCCTCAAGATAAGTCCCACAAATGTAGCTACGGGGTTAATTTAGGACGAGTCCTTAGTTTCATTGTCAGTCAGAAAGGAATTGAAGTAGATCCTGAGAAAGTCAAAACAATCATGGGAATGCCAGCACCCTAAACCAATAAGGAAGTCAAATTTCTTAGGGCGTCTGAACTACATATCCAGGTTCTTCTCTCAACTAACAGCTACATGTGAACCAATCTTCAAGCTATTAAGGAAGAGTCATGCAATTAGATGGAATGACGATTTCCAAAGAGCCTTTGAAAGCATAAAGAAATATTTGACCAAACCCACAATATTGATGCCTCTAGTAACTGGTCGACCCCTTCTAATGTACCCAACAGTACTGAATGACTCTATGGGATATGTCTTAGCCCAAGATGATGAATCAGGCAAAAAAGAACAAACCATATACTATCTAAGCAAGAAGTTCACTAAGTGCGAGATAATATACTCATTACTAGAACGCACATGTTGTGCTTCAGCATGGGCATCTCGTCGCTTGAGGCAATACATGTTAAGCCACACAACTTGGATGATTTCAAAGATGGATCATGTGAAGTATATCTTTGACAAACCAATATTGACAGGGAAAATCGATCGATAACAAGTCTTGTTGTTAGAATATGATATAGTATATGTCACACGGAAAGCAATCAAAGGTAGTGCCCTTGCGGATTACCTTGCTAGTCAACCCATAGAGAAGACTGAACCAATGAACCAGGAGTTCCTGGATGAAGGCATCATGAGTCTATCCTTGGGAGAACCAAAAAAATATGGTGTATCGACATTAGTATTTGATGGGGCCTCTAATGTACTCAGACACGGGATAGGAGTCGTGCTTGTATCTCCAGAAGGCAACTTCACTCCTATTACTATTAGGTTATGCTTTGATTGCACCAAAAATATAGTTGAGTATGAGGTATGTGCCCTAGGTTTGTAGGTAGCATTGGAAAGAAAAGTCAAAATTTTAGAGGTCTATGGGGATTCAGCCTTAGTCATCCATCAATTGAAAGAAGAATGGGAGACCCATGGCAACAAGCTAGTACCTTACAAAGAGTATATCCATAGAATGGCTGAACACTTTGAACAAATCGAATTCTACCACATTCCAAGAGAAGATAATAGACTAGCTTATGCTTTATCCACATTATCCTCAATGTTCCATATAAGTGGGAAGGATCAACCTCTCATCAAAATAGAAAGAAGAGATCAACCAATCCATTGTTGTGCAATAGAGGTGGAGCAAGATGGGAAGCGGTGGTATCATGACATCAAGGTCTATATACAGAAAAAGGAGTATCCCATTGGTGCCTCAAAGACTCACAAGAGAACCTTGAGAAGACTGGCCATGATTTTCTTTCTAGACGAGGATATTCTTTGCAAAAGGAATCATGACATGGTACTCTTCATATGCCTAGAAGAGAAAGAAGTTGAAGTAATACTCAAAGACATGCATAAAAGCTAGTTCGGAACTCACGCAAACGGACATGCTATGGCTAGAAAGATCTTGAGGGCAAGTTATTTCTGGATGTGATCAGACCAATAGAGCCAAAAGCTTCTAATGGGCATCACATCATCCTCGTAACTATTGACTACTTCACAAAGTGGGTTGAGGCGTGTTCATATGCCAATGTGACCAGGACAGTGGTACTTCGATTTATCAAGAAGGAGTTGGCGTGTAGATATGGGCTACCCAACAAAATCATCACGGACAATGCCACCAACCTAAACAATAAGATGATGACCGAGATGTGCAGCGAATTCAAAATCAAGCATCACACATCCTACAAGAATATTAAGAAAATTGTTCAGAAGATGGTAGTGACATACAAGGATTGGCATGAAATGTTATATTTTTCTCTACATGGGTACCGCACCTCGGTACGCACATCAACTAGGGAAACACCATACTCATTAGTGTATAGGATGGAGGCAGTGCTCCCTATTGAAGTAGAAATTTTATCACTCAGAATCATGGCAGAATCAGGATTGAAAGAATTAGAATGTATCCAGGCGTGGTACGACCAATTGAACATAATAGAAGAGAAATGGTTAGTTGTTATATGCCATGGTCAGCTGTACCAAAAAAGGCTCATGAGAGCTTATGCTAAGAAAGTTCGACCACACCACTTTCAAAAGGGGAAACTGGTGCTTAAAATGATACTCGTGATTTAGAAGGACCATGGAGGGAAATGGACCCAAATTATGAAGGACCATTTGTGGTGAAAAAAGCATTCTTTGGAGGAGCATTGATATTGACTACCATGGACGGAAACGATCTACCTCTTTTTGTGACTTCAGATGTCGTAAAGAAGTGTTATGTTTGAGAGACCTTTCAAAAAAAACAAATAAAGAAGTTTGTGCATTAATCATGCATTTTTGCATACTTTCATGTACTCTTTTAGGAGGATGATGTAAACAAATTTCATACGGTGTGTATCCTCAGACAGGTCAGGTTGATGACACAAGGCTTCATTGTTATTTCAAACACCAATGAAGATATCCTTAGTCACCCTTTTGATCCGAGACAATAGGAAAGAAGTTTATTCAAAAAATACAACACCTTCAAGAAACATTGATAAACCAGGGAAAGAGTAGTTTTTCAACAAATCCTCAAAAGATCAAAAAAGATCGAATGAATTACAAAAAAGCCCGCTAAGAGTTTCAATAAACCTTAGGCAAAAGTTAGGGTAAATCAAGGAAATTTCAAATTAGAATGGTTAGAAAACTTCCACTTTTTCCAAAAGGAACAAAAATCGTATCCATGGTTGAAATATAGGAGATGTTGGAAATAGGATTATGGATAATATGGAGAAAGTTGGTGGCAGGAAACACATCATTTGAGCCTTCTATCATTTTCTTCCTGTAAACCCCTAACCAAACCACGTTACAAGCCCGAAAAGTCATTGTTGAGATTTAACTGTTTGAGATACACACCAAGGGTACCAAATAACTGACCCCAAAACAAATTAAAAAACATTTTTTCTTAAAAAAATCTATGCATGGCATGATCAATACACAAACTCTCTTAAAAAATGAATAAATTTCGTTAGGTCAAAAACCCGAAAGGGCGGTCTAAGAGAAACTTAGGAAAAAAAGAAAAGAAAAGGAAAAGTCTCTTAAGAGATAAGGCAATAAGTCAATATTGGGGCAAATTTTTGGAAGAACAAAAATCAAGTCAATACTGGGACAAATGTTTCGAAGACCAAAAATTAAATCAATAATGTGGCAATTTTTTTGGATGATCAATGATTGTATAGTGGTGATCTAACATGTTCTGTTATTTAAAACCAACCCCCACCACTCCACCCATAACACAAAAAGTCAAACACAATTGTATTTCTTTAATCACATATGAGATAAAGCCTTTTCGTTTGCATGACTTGTTTTCATTAAACTTGTACTACCTCAAGAGTTTTAAACATGTGGGCCTGATAAATATTCGAAAAGAGAAAAAACACTTTTCCGCTGAAAGACAAAGTTAATCATCAACTTCTAGCATGAACAAACAACATCGTTCCCTGCAAACAGTAATCTACAACCAAATGTTGAGGAAGTGACGGAGCAATCGTGATGAGTACCAATTATAATTCAATATGTCTTGAAATATTATAGAATTATCGATAATAGTCATTTTTCATTTATACAAAAATGAAACAACAAAAACATGGCACTCCATATTCATATACTTTTTCATCCCAAGTTCTGGCAGTACACCGACCTGCGTTCTTGGTCCTTAACCTAGTGTCTCCAAATTCCGGCAATACACCGACCTGCGTCTTTGGTTTCACCCTTTTTATTCCAAGTTCCGGCAGTACATCGACATGTGTTCTTTGTCTTTTTTCCTAGTGTCATCTAAATTCTGGTAGTACACCGACCTGCATCTTTGGTTTTACCCTTTTCATTCCAAGTTTTGGTTATACACTGACTTGTGTTCTTAGTCTTTAACCTATGGTCATCCAAATTTCAGCAGTATACCGACCTGCGTCTTTGGTTTCACCTTTTTCATTCCAAATTCTGGCAGTACACCGACCTACGTTCTTGGCCCTTAACCTAGTGCCTCCAAATTCTAGCAGTACACTGACCTACGTCTTTGGGTTCACCCTTTTTATTCCAAGTTCTGGCAGTACACCAACCTGTGTTCTTGGTCTTTTTCTAGTGTCATCCAAATTCCGATAGTACACCAACCTGCGTCTTTGGTTACACTATTTTCACTCCAAATTTTGGTAGCACACCGACCTGCGTCTTTGGACTCACCCATGTCATCCCAAATTCAGGTAGCACATCAACCTGCGTCTTTGGTTTACATCCATCTTTATCATACCTCTCAAGAATAAACTCAGACCATCGTGAAGGTAGCTCAACTCATAAAAGAAAGTTTGATATTTTCGAGTATTGAGGTTTAGTCAGTTAAGCTTCTTTTGAGCTTCAACAAAATTAGCATTCATTTCTTTTCAAGTTACTTATCATGGTATCCCTCAAACCTCGATTTGATTGCTATCAGATAAACAACTACTAAAGAGAGGAAGTTGTGAATACTCATTTTTGTTCGACCCATAAAAAGCCTAACATATTTTTCAAAATAATTATTTCATAGATAAAAATATTTTTTTATTTTTAGGATTTAAATAATTAGAATTGGATATTTCAAGTGTACCACTTGATTTTATAAAAGAAAAAGAATAAATAAATAAATTTTCAAATTAAGTAGTTTTAAATAGGTTTCTTAAACCTATAGAATTTTCAGAAAAATAGTAAATAAAAATAAGAAAAAGAATTATATGAAATTGGACCCCTAAAAAACCTATACTCATTTTTCAAAAGGGGGATAAAAATATTATTTTTTATTTTTTTTTTATTTTTTCGAACTTATAGTATAAAATAATTAAAAATAATTTTTATTAATTTTTATAATTCAATTTGAATTTATAAAAAATAGGTAAATAAAATACTAAGATATGCTAAATATCTCATTTAAATGCAAATAAATAATAAAATGATTTTATTTTAGTTTTTTTCGAAAATATAATTTTAAATAATTAAAATATATTCAAAAATATTTTTTTATTATTTTTTATGATTTAATTCAAATATATACAAAAAATACATAAATCAATTTAAAATATTTATTACTCAATGAAAAGATAAAAAATAATAAAAATAGAAAAAAGACCAAGTCAATTCTAACTTGGTGGAAGGGTTAGCATCCCATAAGAAGTGGGATAATGGGTTAGCAAATTAAGTTTCAGTTTAGCAAAATTATAGGTATTTAGTTAGGTTAAAAATTTGTTATAAATATAAGGTTTTAGGAAGACTCAAGGGGTTCCAAAAAAAAGAGAAAGAAACTCTGCCAAAAAAAAAAGAAGCAAGTTAGAGAGAGAAAACAATCCGGTGCAACACGTTCCACAGTTGTATCGTGAAATTCCATTGATGCCCAGTCATAGTGCACCACGTGGTTGTCTAGACAGCTTGCCTTAGCGCCTGCCCAATCAGACAACGACACGCTGGAGGGTGCATGAATTTTTGCGTGGACATGTGCGCACTACGTCTTTTCCCAGTCTGTCTTGTTCATCCGAGAACACAACAGGCGCCATGAACCCTCTCCCTCAGCCAATCCGCGTCTGGCATCTGTGTTGGCGCACAGCCTTCCTGTGGTCGCTCTAGTACCATATCAACGTCCCTCTTCAGTATTGATCTAGTGCACTCGTGTGCACCCTAAACGGCGTGAACCTCCAGACAAAGCCTACCATAGTATGCCACGTGGCGCGACTCTTACAACAGTATTTCCCAGCCAATCTTCACGCAACACGCCAGGTGCTCATTGTGCTCACTGCTGCACACAATTTCGACCCGGCCAAGTATTAAATTCTATTATTTTCTTTTGTTTTTTTGTTACTAAGGCAATTAAAAAAATTAGTAATAATAATCACCATAAATAATCAGTAAAAAATTTAATTTGCTAGATAGGAGTATAATAATTGAATTTCTGTAAATAAAAATCAAAAATTTATTTAGTAAATAAAAACAATGAAAAAGGATAAATGTTCCTTTAGTATAGTTAACTATAAATAAGATTGTTATGATACATTTATTTTTAAAACAATAAATTTTTCTGTAATTAAGTAATAAATATTTATTTAACAAATCCATAACTTGTTATTACTTTAAATAATTTTAATACATTTTTTTATTCAAAAATAATTTCGTATAATATTATTATTCCTTTTAGAAAATTTATAACTTTTTGGGCTTAATCAAAGGATAGAGACAAGTTATGATAACATTTCTTGTCCTTATATTATCCTTAAACGATCGCATTACAACGCTTCTTTTCACTTGATTAATTCCTAAATTAATAATAAAAAATCAAAAAAATATGTTATAATTATTTCAAACCTTTTTAAAATGGGATGCGGTGCGGATATTAGTTTCTGTTGCTTGACCATTTTTAAGGAGCTAATTATTTTACAAACAAACAATTTAAAATTTAGAACTACGTAGTCTTGATTTCCTAAAATGTTTAGAGATATGTAGGAGCAAGATTTAACCTTGTCAGACATAAAAATAAAAAACAAAATTTTGTTTTCATACTATTTAATTTTAAATAAACTAAGGGTATTTAAATCATGCAAGTGGCAAGGGTATCGTTTAATTACGGACAGACGAGTTGCTAATACATTCTTCGATCCACAATCGACTCCTGAACCTGGATATCACAATCCAAAAGCCCAATGTGATTGGGCTTAAAATATTTTATACATTTTTTACCATAAAATATAGTGGCGACTCTAAGAGGCCGCGTAATCGAAAATCGGGGCGCGACAAGTAATATATATATATATATATATATATATATATATTACTTGTCGCGCCCCGATTTTCGATTACGCGGCCTATATATATATATATATATATATATAATAGTTACATATATAACTTTACAATTCAAAATTAGTAACACAAATAACAATACATGTAAAACAATTTATGGTATATGTTAGTTTCAAACTCTACCACAAAAGTTAGAAGATATGTTACAAATTATCAAGACAATGGGAAACAATTTAGTATGTTATAACATACATAATATTAACTTAATAACAATCTAGTAACATAACACTAAAAATCACATAAAATTGATAATTTAAGCCATAAAATTGGTTGAAGAATTTAAACAACAATACAACATCATTCTCTAGTATCTATTTCTTTAATATGCGATTTTGTTCCAACGGTTCCTAAATTTCTAAAACCATGAATCGAACCGAACATAAATGGTTCCTTAAAAATAACCGAACCGGATAATATTTTGTTGTTTGGTGTGGTTTAGGTCTATCAGTTTCAAAGTTTAAACTAGAACCACTTACACTCCTACTTGCAAGGACAATGACCCTAAGAGGTATATTCAGTTAGTTAATACATTTGTTTATTTATAAAGAAACTTAATGTGTAGTTTTTTGGATTGACATTAATGGATTTTACATGTTACCAACAAGGGTACAACGTATGGAAAGTGTGATGTCAATGATATGATTCAATATGAATCTATGAGTGGAATCCATGATTTTTTTACAATGTTTATGGTGCAAAGGTAATTTCACTAATAAGTGTGATACATTTACATTTTTCCAATTTGTATGGGTAGTTTGTGTATGTCAGTGATGATTATGATCTACACAACCTTCAAGTTGCAACTCCAGCTAAGAGGATGTTGACTGACTTAGACTTTGACCTTCTACAAAGCTCCATCTATAAATCCACGCATTTGTCATCCTCCAAGGTGGCAAAGCCTATCTAGGCTGAATGACTAAGACAAATATGAAAAATTATGTATAATCTTCTTGAGAACTACCTTATGATACATCACACTAGGATGTATATCTTGTGACCTCCAACTTTAGTACCCACAAACTTCTTGAATGTGAAGCACAACCATATATATATTATATATATATATATATATAAAATGTTACTATGCTCTCCTACTAGAATTTCATAATACCCAAGTACTGAATCCGAAGTATCATTTAACCTCTTTGCCACATCTAAATAGTTACTAACAACACATGATTGGCTAATCACAAATTCCATTTTTTGTTTTATACCTTCAACAAACCCATTTACAATGACATATTTCACTGACATCATTACTTATATTAACACTTTTTTATATTGACTTTATATATACATATACATATAAAACAGAGCATAGGATTTTAGATAAACCAAATTATCTTTACTAAACCATAGGATGTTAGATTAAAAAACTTATCTTCGCTAAGACATTGGATCTTAGATAACATGATATTAAATTATGTCCATGTGATATATCTTTTCAACTAGAGCATCACATATCACTAATGATTTATTACCAACATCAAGCTTTTAAATATATTTTGATCTTCAAATATTTTCATATTTCTTAAAACTTAGTATTTGAGATCATCATATTTACTGTCTATGATAATATATTTTAATTTCATGTTATATATTATTAATCACTTTATTTTGGAAAAAATATCATGACGTTTACTATATGAATTAAGACTAACATCAATGTGTTTTTAAAACAGATAATGAACTTCAAAAAAATTCATAAATTTTTTTAATTCACCATATTTTGTGTAATCATGTATTTCCATGTCTATAATATATATAGACATGATGAATACCAGTTTCAACAAATAGCCAATTGCAACTAAATAACAAAAAAGCCTATTACATAATGAATGTAAATGTCCACACATGGAAGCTATGGTACGTAATTCTTATGCTTTAATAAGTTGTTGACATTTGAATGTTTTTTCTATTAAGGTATGCGTTTAATATAACTTTATAAATTTTCTTCTTTAGTTCACATGAGTTTATTTGGTATGTTTGTCAATTATTTGACTTATTTATTATTTTCTTAATAAAGTTTTCATTATCCATTTCATTTACAATGACAAACTATCTCTAAATCAATAATTAATAACACCAAATTAATAACAGTTTTTAGTGATTTTTTATACTCATGAAATTGTAGGTTAATTGTAGAGATGACAAAACGGGTATTGTCAGCGGGCGCGCCCGCATAGCCCGCATTTTTAAGGGATTTTTTATGATCAGTTGCACCACTATTAAGAATCCAAGATCGATTTTGATACGGTCCACGATTTCCAAGTCTATATATATTTTCATCCCCGAGTGTAAAACCACACTGGAGGAAGTATTGAACTGTATAAAAAAATTTGCATCATACTGGAATTGAAGAACTCTGAATATTTAAGGTAATTTCCAATTGTTAAAATTTTGTTATGTCTTTTATTTTATTTATAATTTTACGTGTTACATTTGTTTAAATTTAAATATGTTTGTTTTTTTTACTCTTATATGTAGATGGCAATTATTAGAGATATTGTTAGTGATTTTAGTGATGAGGAGGACATCGAGCTTGATGATGACGAGCATGATGATGTTCAGATTACCACACATGAAGCAGTTAGCGTAACATATCATAATCCTTCATCTTTTTTCGTTAACATTGATCATCAATCTGGACAAGATTTTCCATATAGAAGTAGTAACATAAGTAATGAAATAGATAATGAGTTATTTGTTGGTATGCAATTTGAATCAAAGGAGGCAACAATAAATGCGGTAAAACATTTTCATATTAGAAATTCTGTTGATTACGTTGTCGATGAGTCTAGGCCAGATAGATATGTTGTAAAATGTAAATATTATGGTGTTGGGTGTGATTGGAGACTTCGAGCATCAAAAAGTTTGAAGCGTGATATTTGGGAGATTAGAAAAATTAGTGGAAGTCACACTTGTGTATCCACTAATATTTCACAAGATCACACGAAGTTGAACTCATCTTTCATCGCAAACTGCATTGTGCAACTAGTATCAGAAGATCCTGGTATACCAATCAAAGCATTAGTGAAGGAAGTGGTAACTCGTTTTGGTTATACGGTCACATATAGGAGGGCTTGGACTGCTAAACAAATGGCAATGGCCCAAATTTATGGTGATTGGGAGGGATCGTACAAGGAGTTACCTCGTTGGTTGAATGCTGTTCAATATTATGCACCAGGTACAATTGTAAGATATTCAGCATCTAACCTTGATGAACATAATACTTTAGTTATTGATAGGGTGTTTTGGGCTTTCAAGCCGTGCATTGAAGGATTCGGTTTTTGCAAACCAATCCTTCAAGTTGATGGGACGTTTTTGACTGGAAAGTATACTGGAACTTTGTTAATAGCAAGTTCCCAAGATGGTAACAGACGTATATTTCCAGTAGCATTTGCGATTGTAGAAGGAGAGACCAAAGAGGCATGGGAATGGTTTTTCTACAATCTTCGGACATATGTTACCCCACAACCAAATATTTGCATTATATCAGATAGGGGTACAGGTTTATTAGGTGCATTACGTACTGAGCTCCCTCAATGGTGTGATGGTCATTCTGTATATTGCATCCGCCATGTTGCTAGCAATTTCAACAAGGAGTTCAGAGATAATGATCTGAAAGAAAAAGTCATTGAAATGGGTAAGTGTTGAAATGAATGTCAATTATGTGAAACTGTTTGTATGTTGGATTTTTGTGAATATTTTTGTACTTGTTGTAGGCTATGAATTGATGTGGCCAAGATTTGAGAGAATGCTTGCTGTATTACGTCAAAAAAACTCTAAGGCGGCAGCGTGGTTAGATAAAATCCCAAAAGAAAAATGGACGCAATCATATGATGAGGGGAGACGGTATGGCCATATGACGACGAATTTGGCTGAATGTGTAAATGCGGTTCTGAAAGGAGCAAGGGCCTTGCCCATTACTGCACTTGTTAGAGCAACATATCATAGACTGAACTCCTGGTTTCTACACCATAGAAATGAAGCAAATAACATGATCAGGGCGGGTCATGTTTATTGCGAAGAATTGAGTAAGGTGATTAATGAAAATAATCGAAAAGCTACTTGCCATATTGTACGAAATTTTTCGAGGGATTCAGGAGTGTCGGAAGTCGAAGTTGCTAGTACCGGTGGTAGTCGATACGCAAGAGTATACACAGTTAGATTAATGGACAACTGGTGTGATTGTGGGGAATTTCAATCACTTAGATTGCCATGTTCACATGTTATTGCTACTTGTGCATCATTGAACTTAGACTATGGCCAATTTATATCACCGATTTATAGGTTAGAGAACTTACAGAAGGTTTATGGACATGAGTTTCAACCCATTGCAAATGAAGAATATTGGCCTTCTTACTTAGGTCCAACGTTCATTCCTAATCCCCTTATGCGTAGGAACCGTACTGGAAGACCAAAAACTACACGTATACACAATGAAATGGATGATTCTCAGTCCCAACAAAGTAAAAAATGTGGGTGGTGTAGGAGTGAAGGACACAATAGGAAGAAATGCCCTTTTAGAAGTACCGAAGTTGGACAAAGTTCAAGGCAAAACTAAGTGATGTAATATCCCACTTTTGTGTGATTTTGTAATTTTGTAATTTTGTGCAATGTTGTGTAATTTTTTGTAATTTTATAATATGTGTAATACAATTGTGTACATACATAATTCGGAATATACACTTTCTAAATATTATTCCTTAACACATCAATTTAAAATACACTTTCTAAATACAATCCATTAACACGTCAATTTAATATACACTTTCTAAATACAATCCATTAACACATCAATTTAATATACACTTTCTAAATATTATTCATTAACACTTAAATTTTTGTAATTATTTGTAATTTTTTTAATATCCCACTTTTGTGTAATTATTTGTAAGTGGTGTAATTTTAGTACATTAACACATCAATTTTAATATACAACATATAAATACACCATTAACACATCAATTTTAATACACCATTGACAAATCAATTTTAATATACACTTTCTAAATATTTAAATATTTTACTACACAAAATTGAAACAAATTTCAAACAATTCAAATTTAAATTCGGATTCAAAATTAAATACAATTCAAAATTCAAATTTCAAAATTCAAATTTCAAAATTCAAAATAATTTGAATTCGGATTCAAATTTCACATTTCAAAAAAAATACAACACATTAATACACCAATAAATACGAATTCAAAAAAAACGGAAAATCAGAAAATTAATTGAAAGTCGTGGATGGTATCCACGACTTTGGTGCAGATTACTAGGGTTTTCAGGAACTCGTGGATGCCAACCACGAGTTCTGTGTAAGTGAATTAAAGGAAATCGTGGATGTCAGTCACGACTTCAATGAAAGTCGTGGACTGCACCCACGACTTTGGCCCAGGCTAGGGCTACGTGGGAATCTGAGGCAGGCTAGGGCACAAGTACCATGGGGCAGGTACGAACTCGTGGACCCTATCCACGAGTTTCAGGAAGTCGTGGACCCCATCCACGACTTCCAGCCCTATAAATTGATCCCCACCCCACACTCATTTTCACACCTCACACCAAGCATCCGAAATTCCTAAATTCCCCTCCTCTGTTTTTTCCCGAATATTCTTCTCAAAAAATGGAACATATTGGTCCAGGTCCTATTAACCCCTCCCTTCTCACCCTACAAAAAGATCATGTATCCACCAACATTTGGAATGGTGGAGAAGTGACTTTTCGAGCAAGGTACAATTTTTGGCATAACTTACCTTCTGCACCCGTGTTAGAAGTTATTCGTAACACGGCATTTGGGCACATACTAGATATCGGAACTATCGAAATCAACAACCACCTCATTACGGCGTTAGTTGAGAGATGGAGGCCGGAGACTCACACCTTCCATCTACCAGTTGGCGAGTGCACAGTAACTCTCGAGGATGTTGCATACCAACTTGGTTTGCCAATAAATGGAGCTCCTGTTACTGGCGTTACAAGTGCAAATTGGGAAATGATTTGTCTCAACTTGTTGGGTGCAATCCCAACTGACAAACAAATTATGGGTCAAAGAATCCAAATGAGTTGGCTCGACTCAACATTTGCGGTTCTACCTCCACATGCTGATGATGTTGTTATTGAGCAACATGCAAGAGCGTTTATATTACGCATGATTGGAGGCTTCCTCATGCCAGATACATCAGGATCACGAGTCCACCTGATGTATCTCCCATTGTTGGAGGACTTGTCTCAAACATTCCAATATAGTTGGGGTTCAGCGGTATTGGCGTGTCTATATCGTGGAGTATGTCGTGCGGCACTTATAAGTCACCAAATTGAAATCGGTGGCTGCTTACATTTACTACAGTCATGGGCATATGACCGCATACCAATGCTAGCTCCAAGAGTGCACAACAACGACTCCCAAACTTTCCCTTTAGTTCAAAGGTATATTTTTTTCCATTATTTTATTAATAAAATTCTTCAAATTACAATAGTTTTTGTTTGAAATTATTCATATAATAATAACTACCAATAACATTACATTTTAGGTGAGCGCAACATCTAATCGCCACCAACATCCCTGGTCATGCAACGAACATAATACGGTCAATGTTGGATCGCTTGCGCATTGATCAGGTAATTTCTTCAAATTCAAAATTTTAATATATTTACTATTATTTCTAACTATTCTTGTATTCATTAATTACTAACTTTTTTTATATATTAGTTTGTGTGGACCCCATATAGGAACATTACCTATGTGGGCCCCATACCTGATGTAGTCAGAGCACGTGTACCACTCATATGCTTTTCAACTGTTGAGTGGCATGCTGCTGATAGGGTGATGAGACAGTTTGGTCTACAACAACCCATCCCAGAAGATCCAATTAATCTGGAGAAACAACACAAGATGGATCTACGTGGGAAAAATGACTACAACTGGCCTCAAAAGCATGACCAGTGGATTCAGGTTTGGAATAACCGGGAAAACTATGTGGTCAACGGTTTTCCCGATAACCAGCCTTTGTACCATTACTCGCAGTATATGCAATGGTACTTACAAAGGACGAGGAAATACATATCTCCAGATGGAGCATATTCAGCCGGATCGGTAATAACATATTATTTTATTTTATTTTATTCTATTTTATTTTCTTTTCACATATTCTAACAAATTCAATTTTTCCATTTATTCAGTACAATTTTATCAAAATGATTCGGGATAGATGTGCTCCTACAAATGTGTTTCCAAATCCGTTGCAGTCATTGAATGACGTCTATCACAACTGCAATGAGATGATGGAAGCATTTGCTCAACTAATTCCAACCGTCTTCTCCTCAACTACTTCTGAAGCTCCTCCTCCACAACACTTCCAAATGCCTTTTGCACCTGAATATCAACAATATGAGAGTCAAACTCAGACGGATACTTTTCCGCAGGCATACACTCAGACTCCTGCTCCTCAACAACAACAACAACATCCGTTTGGGTTTGAACCTTACGGAGCAATGGGTGACTACTCCTTCTCTCAATTACCATCATCTTCACAATTTCAAGGAATGCCATCAATGTTTGGCACTACTTCAAATACTCCATTCTCGGCATTCAACTCTCAACAATATTATCAGCCGACAATGCCTTCCCAAACAAACGATGACGATGAAGATTATGACGATAGTGAAGACGAAGACGAGGAGCAGCCACAACTGGTTAGAGGTGGAAGACAAAATCAATCGCAACAACAACAACAACTAAGAGTTCAACCACCTCGAAGGAGAAAGGCACCTGGATGTGGAACATCATCTCATAGACGCCATTAGGATATTTTTTTCCCGCTAATTAAATGTATTTGAATTTTAAATTACAATTTATGAAACTTTCTTCCATTTCCAATTCCATTTTTGTTATTTTTTTAATTTTAAATTACAAATTATGACAATTCCAAAAAATTACAAAAATACCATACTAAAAAATTACAAAAATACATTAATTTAACTAAAATTATAACATCTTAAATTACCATACTAAAATACATTAATTTAACCAAAAAATACATTAATTTAACCACACAAAAAATACATTAATTTAACAAAAAAAAAACACGTGAAACGAAATAACCCATGCAAACTCGTGTATGGGGTCCACGACACTGGAAGTCGTGTTCCCCATCCACGATTTCAGTGAGGAGAGAGAAAATTAAAGGGAACTCGTGGCTCAGGTCCACGACTTTCCCCTGGAGTCGTGCCTGTCATCCACGACTATGCCAAAGTCGTGGACCCTATCCACGACTTTCAGAAAAATACCCCAATCCCGTAATTATTTGAAAAGGTACCCCAAAGCTGGGATAGTGTAGTTTGACTACACTATCCCGGTAATTTTTCCTCGATTTTTAAGGGAGTTACCAGTGATATTTGGAGCCTCATCATTGGCTAATCATGACTCATTTGGTTGACACTTTATTCATGACTTACGCTAAGTTTAAGGGAGCTCTCTTTGAAGCTCTTTGACATACTTCTTTCTTTCTTCAATGTCAGTTTATTCATTGAAAAGTACAGTATTAATTGATCCAAAACTAGATGCATTTGATTTGAATTTATAATTTTGGGGAAAGTCGTGCTTAAAGTAACATCTGTAGTATGCCCTTCCTTACTATAGAAGGTGTAGTCTTTGTTGTTGTTTGTTGATACATAGGGATTGTCAGGGAATCCTACTCCTCCAAATCTTCTTTTGCTTCTATTAGTGTAGTCAGTGTTTCCTCTTCCATTATTCTTGATTGATTGTGCTCTCCAGGAACTATTGGAGCTATCTGTGTTGATTATAGGTTTGTTATCACCATAAGCGGTCCCTTCATGTTGTTTTTCTTGTTGTAAGACCAGAGAAAATACCTTGTTGATTAGTGGTAATGGTTCCATGAGAAGTATATGTGCCTTCATTGTGTTGTATTGATCACTCAACCCTTTGAGGAAGCATATAACATACTCTAAACCTCTGTAATCTTTTATGGTTGTTAGCAATGCTCAAATGCACTTAACATTAAAATTGGAGTGTGCTTGAAAACATTCATTCAAAGAAAGGTTAGAGCATCAAAAATTTATTGATCTTGTTTTTGTTCATTACAACTTAAGGCTAAAACAAATATATTACCATTCTATTCAAAATATGAACTTAACTATTTTTTGTATATTCATATATAACTTATCTCCATGTATGTTTTGATATGAACTTAAGTATTTTTTGTATATTCATATATAACTTATCTCCATGAGTTATTTAATTTAAAAATATTGAGAATCATTCCACATTTTATATTGGAGAAGTCACTTTTATTCCTAACTTTCAAAGAGAATGAAATTTTGCAAAATGAACTTACAAATATTTCCTTCCAACCATCACATGGTGATAATGATGTCTTTTATTACCCCTTGATCTAATTTAATTGTTTGATTATATTAATTAATTGTTAATTTGTGTGACAAATAACATTGCTGCAGATCAATTAAATTTAGAAGATAATGATTATTATGCCTAGGGCAACTCTATAGAAAATATGAATCTAGATAAAGACAATATTCATAAACCTCCTATGCTCATGTGATGAAGAAATGGATTATCAATACGAGAACTTTCACTCCTTAGTGTTAAAGTTCCAAATTTATAATATGGTTTCTATAATATGAGAATATACAATCACATGATCACTTCTTTTAATATTTATCGTTCAAATAAGATTTAATGATTCGTATTAACAGTTCTCATTTCTCACAATAGCGCACTGTTCTCATGTGAGTAACTCCCTATTAACAAATCTCATATCTCATAATAGCTAGCACACTGTTCTCATGTGAGTAACTCGCGTGAGAACAATACACTATTATGATAAATAAAAACAATTAATATGGATCATTAGATCTCATTTGAATAATTAAGATTAAAAAATATATGCAAATACTTATCATGTGACCAATAATTAACTTTTAATCCTAACTACCTATAATTGATTGTAAGACTAAATGTATTATTCTCACTTAAGTCACCCCTATATATATAAGTTATCTAGTTTAATTGACATGTAGTTTAATTAGTGATTAACATTTATTTCAATACTCAGACAAGTTTAATGACCAAAAGAGTATTAATAATGTTGTGAAGTTCTTTTTGTCCTATGTTGTTGTTGTCAAATCAAGTATAGTTGTATCCTTTCTCTGACTTTTGAGGCACAATGTATAAAATCCTTTTAACTTGAAGGTTGATTAAATTGTTCAATCTAGATAGATGACTTATGCTTTGTTTGATTGATGAGAAAATGAGAAGAGAGAAATATGCGAGAAAGAAATAGGTGAGAAAGAGAAATATAAGAATAGAGTTTTTTGTGATATTTAGTATAAGAGAAGAATGAGAGAAAATGAATAGAAAAAAATATTTTCTTTCTTTCTCTTTTGTTTGGATAGAAAATGAGACGAAAGTGATGATGATGTTGTTCAAATTACAAAAATCTAAAATAAAGAAAAGAGGCAGGAAAATATTGTTTTATTATTAATTAAAAATAAATGTTATAATTTTAAATTATAAATTTTATTATAATTTTAATTAACATTTTTAATTGATATGGTTTGTGACATAGTTTAGGACACAATTTAAGACAACAGATCATTATTCAGCTAAAGTCTCTCTTTCTCTTCTCACTTTCTCCTCATAAGAGGAGGGAAATAAATTTGTGTATCCACCCACTTTTTTCTTCTCTCCCTTCTTTCTCCCCTCTCAACCAAAGGGGAGAAACTCCCCGTTTCTCTTCTACTTCTCTCTCCCTCTCTTCCCTCTTTTCTAACTCTACCCAACCAAACTCAACCTTAGACAATTGGACTTGATCCATCTTACTGGCTTTTTCAAATAGATACTTCAATAGTCAGATTGATAAACACTATCATCGAGACAGATAGATTGATGTAATGATTCTAGATACTTAAAAATGAAAAATATATTACTTACTTCAGATATTTCATTTCCTTAGCCTGTATCTGCTAATTAACACTTTCTCTTGAACTCTCTTGATCAGTATAAACGTCAATGAACTCTTCCTCGTCACTTCTCATTTTATTCGTAATGTACATACTCTTTTGCAATCGAAAGAAACCGTGCCTTGTAGCACAAGATGCTCCATGAACCCAAATTAAGGGGAAAAACTCAACTTCCATTTCAAAATTCATTCTTATAGTTATGGGTGAAATAAACTGAGGCGACCGTTCATATAAACATTTGATCAAAAGAAGTATAGTATTAATGTATTGCAAACAGTAGAAAGTTTCTTTATCACAGATAGTCACCAAATTTGTTGGGTTCACTTCAGTGGATAACAGGCTTCAAGGGATGAGCTCTAAGCTTTGACAAATCCAGACTTGAATCCAGTTCTTCATCTAGTTCACCAACAACACTTCTGCAATGACCAACAGAAAGTAATACAAGTTTAGGGCACAATAATCAATGCAACAATAAGAAATCTATCTGATACAAAAATTTGAAAAGCAATGGATTAAAGGACATACATGTTGTCACCCCTAATGATGTACAATCCTAAAACAAGTTGCTGGACACCTTCCTGTCATTAGAAACAAAAATGAGGTCGACATCAGCAAGTCTACAAGAAAAAGCGAGCAAGGCCAACAAAACCATGACTCGGAAAGAATCTGCGGCGATTACAAAAGCTTAAATTGAGTAATGATTCAAATATATGTTAGTGGAGGATGGGAAGTCCAGAGAAACTAATAATCACATAAATTTGACACATAGATAGTTGCCAATGCAGGTGATATAAAGCAAAAAACAGTTACTTAACTTATGTCCTCAACTATAGAAAGTAAAATTGCATGATGAACTTATGTAACCATAACCGCATAACATGATTGGTAAATATATAATAGATAACACAGTAAAAATACAGCAAAATGTGAACAGTTCCATGGCAAAAGTTCAAGGTTCTATATCTACAACGGAATTTCTAATTTCCTATATGGCATAAAAGCAATTTGACCAAGTCTTTGAACAATTTCTTCTAAAGCAATGAACTATAGACAAAACAATTTAAGCACATGACATATTGTCAAAATAGTATCACCACAAATAATATAACATTGACTGCCTAGGACTCAAGGTACATTTCCGTCTTCAAGATTCATTTCAAAACACAAACAATAATAATAAAAGCAAAGCATGCTCATGTATTGTCTTCCATTACAAAATATGCTTAACTTGTCAAGTTATGAAGTTAAAAAAATAATTATGGTTGTACTCGTGTACATAATCACTAAAAACACTAATATTCAGGTAGACTGTCATAAACTGTTCCAATATCAGGAAGATAAAACTGCAATGCATTTTTTATTTAAAACTTCACATTATTTTGTTGTGACAACTTAAGATATAAGTATTGTAGTCATGCACTAAGTTTCATAAACTTCATGACACTTGATTTGTCAATTCATTTCACTTTTATTGAGCAATATATCCAAAGAATGCATTGAAAATTCCTGGTTCAGCAATCCAATTCAATTGTTCAAAGCAAGGTACAAACATTAAGTTTAGTGAAGTCATCACTCACTGATCTTTTAAGGAATTTAACCACAGAATTTTGTCCATACCTTGGTAGAATAAACTCGTTCATGGGACTCATCAAGAATTATGTTTGTTGCCTGGTCAAAACCTTTCAGGACTCCCTGCACAGAAAAGTGTTGGAATTAAAGCAATGATAGACACTACATATTGCCAAGAGCTAATTTTGTGCATATAGTTGAGCCTACCACTATATTTCGCCCATCATTTGTAATGACTGAAATTGTCTCTGCCAACAACGAAAAGATCCAGTAAGTTAACAACTATTGGCATTGTTTAAGCATATTTCACAGATATACAATTAGATCGAATGTCAGTTTCATCAACTTCAATGGTTGTTAGCATTAAGAGCAGTAAATAATATCAATTTATTTTGATAAAACCAAACATTAAAGAAGTGCATAATTGTGTTATAGATGACTTACGATCTACAAGAGACTCAAGTCCAGGCCCAGCTGACATCTTGCAAAGTTGGTTACTTGCTTATCCTCGCACCTGCAGAATGTTCATCATCAAAACATAACAAAAACAATGCATATGCACATTGAAGAATCCGCTACAGTTAGGCAGAGAAAGAATAAGATGTCACAAATGATCGAGTATTAACTTCAGAGGTAGGTTTTAGAAGTTTATGGCAGCACTAAGTTTTAAAAACATTAAAACCAAGGTTGTCAAACACGCAACTCATTTACCTATTTTAAAAATAACATGTACAACACATCAATAACATCCATCGTAATATGATAACTTTACCATAATCGATATTTCACATTCAAACTAAGTGCTGCAATGGGAAGCTATTAACACGTAAATTCAGACCATAGCTACTAAAAAGTGCTGTAAAATTTCTGAAAAGGACATGAGATCCATGCCATCAGTCATTTGATACAAAGCAATGGTTTACGTGCACTTAGCAAAATGTTTCATTATCCTTCATTTTAAAATGTGACCCACATCAAACAGAGTACAGAATGTACATTTATTACTTCTGTCTTCCACAGTTGCACACCCAATACTGTTTACTCCATATAAAAAGCACTGTCAAAATGCACTTCAAATTTCACAATTCAGCCTGCCAAATAAATACTCATCATGGAGTTTCGTATGTTGACACTTGAAACCATAAAATAACAGCAACCAACCCTTATTCCCACTAGGTGGGGTTTACTATAAGAATCAAATGACACCACGATGCTCTAATATAAACCATTTCATCGATAAAATATTGATCTCTAAATCTTTCTTAAAGACATTTACTAAGGCATAGGCCAGTGTTTTAAATTGTGACTGAGGCTGCAGTTACTTTATGTTTACCACAATTGCAAAAATTTGTGGCCAATGCGGCTACAATTGCGGTGCTGATGCGGTTGTGAAGACTCTCGAAACCACAATATTGTGACCCCAATTGCAGTTGTGAAATGCAATTTAAAACATTAGCATGGGCATTAGTTTCAAGTGATGAACATAAACCATTAGATACTAGTATCTAAGGCCTTGCACATCTCAAACGTGAAACCTATTATATAGCTTTACGAATCTAGTTACTATAACTTCTAAAAATAAAAATATAAAAAAATAAAAATATCTTGCAACGTCGAAAATATAGTCCCTAATGTTGGACCCAACGAAAGATTTAATTCCAACAATCACAAACGAGAGAAAACAATTTCTCAAACACAAACACATCAGGTTGGTGAAAACGAAAAAAATAAATTTAAATCAAATCATCATAACCAAACAACGAGAGAGAGCGACGAACGATAGAAAAAGAGCGACGAGGGTGAGAAATTTGTTACTCACGGAAGTGTATTACGAAGGATTATCGTTTTCTCGCTGAGATGTTAGGGTTTGGAGCAGGAAAACTGAGTGACTTAGAATGAGAGATTGTTACACTTATTTTATCAATTATATTCACGTTTTCGTTTAAATAGAATATTATATATATTATCTATTCGTGCCACTTTTGCTAAATGACATTTTATATCCTTTCAAAGAAATATTTTTATATATTTAAAATCTACATTTAATATTTTATTAACAAAAATTAAGGTAAAGACAAAATATTTAAGTTACAAAATAAGAATTTGAAAATCAGAATGGGATGATAACTAAATAAAAAATGAAATTGTTAAAAGTAGTTAAATAAATTAGATTAAGGAATTTAATGTGATAAATCAATTATATCAACTATATACAATTAATAATGAAAATACTTTTTTAGAGAGAATTCTTCAATTTTCTTATCATGTTTAAGCAAAAATAAGCATAATAAGATTATACGAGAATGTTACGTGGGATGACTTGAACACGCTAGAGATTATATGATTAAAGATAAATACATCAAAGAGAAAGTTGCACTGGTTACTACTTTAGAAAAGATGATAGACTTGTGTCTTAGTTGGTTTGGACATGCGTGAATGAAACTCGTGGAACCATCAATAAGGATATTAAATCAAATGAAATTAGTCCAACTTTTAGAAGAAAATGGAGGATCGGGAAAACCATAGACTAAATAATTAGGAAAAATTACATATCACTGTTTTGTCAATAAAAATTATTTATAATCAAGCATTATGTTATCATTCGCTTCATGTAATCCACATCACTTAGTGAGATTAAGAGTCAACTATTGTTCTTGTTTGTTGCTCTTCATATAGAGGATCCTTTGTTTTTGTTGCATTTTCTTGTTTTAGAGATCCTTCAAACTTCTTAAAATGTGGAAGCAAAATATTTACTTTTTTTAGTGTTAACTACGGAAATCACCTAAGATTTTTTTGATGGAATAGAGTGGCTAACAGCCACTAGAGAAACTACAAAATGAAAAAACTAAAGCTCTCTACAATAAATGGTAGAGGCTTTGTCTAAGAGCATATTTAAAGTACAAGAAACAGGAGCAACATCAAACACCCGGACACTCCAATCCAATTCCATACTAGAATTGGCCAAAGTATCTGCCACACTAGACCTGTCAAAACGGGCTACCCGAACGGCTATCCTAATGGGCTGGAGCTAGCCCACATTGGATTCTGGCTATATAGGGTCAGGTTAAAAAGTCTGGTCACAATTTCTATATATCGAATTGCAGCTCAAACCTGCCCTATGCGGGCTATGGGATGTGGTAGGTTGGCCCGCATAAAATTCTTAAAACAGTTACTCTGTATTTTAATTGATTCTGAAGTTGAAGGCCAATAAACCAGAAGCCAATAATTGACAGAACAATATAACTAGAGCACTTTAGTCCACTATTAAGGACTTATTAAGAAAAAAAGGTGATCACTTAGCTAATGGAAATGATTAGCTAAAAATGCAAATTTAAAAGAAAATAATGCTAAAAGAGTAAATCTAGCGGTTCAAGTTGGACCTAAGAGTTTGATTTGTGGCATGCTCACCGTAACGAATGAATTCATGGGCCTGTTGGTCGAAGGAAAAGCCCCAGAATTTCAGATTGGGACTGATGGGGTACTCAAGTGCAAAAACAGAATTTGTGTGCCAAGAGACCCTGATTTGAGGATGGCAATCTTGGACGAAGCACACCGGAGCAAGTTGAGTATTAACCCGGGAACTACCAAGATGTATCAAGATTTGAAGAAAATGTTCTAGTGGTCAGGAATGAAGAAAGAGGTAGCCGAGTATGTTTTCCAAGATGTATCAAGATTTGAAGAAAATGTTCTGGTGGTCAGGGATGAAGAAAGAGGTAGCCGAGTATGTTTCCCGTTGCTTGACATGCCAGAAAGCGAAGATTGAACACAAGCGACCTGGTGGAGAACTACAGCCATTGGATATTCTGGTTTGGAAATGGGACAACATTTCGATGGACTTCGTGAGTGGATTTCTGAAGACTCAGAAGGGTTACGACGCTGATTGGGTAATTGTGGACCGTTTGACCAAGACAGCTCACTTTTTGCCTATCAACATGAAGTACTCGTTGGAGAGATTGGCGGAGTTGTACATTAAAGAGATTGTCTGATTGCATGGTATTCACACTAATATCATCTCGGATAGAGATCCGCGCTTCACTTCCAAGTTCTGGAATGGTTTGCAATCAGCTTTGGGGACTAAGTTGAGCATGAGTTCAGCTTATCACCCGCAGACCGATGGTCAATCAGAAAGGACGATCC
>NC_032025.1:16111667-16112048 GCF_001865875.1 Lupinus angustifolius | reverse complement strand
AAAATTCATTGGACCTGACCAAATCCTTAGGAAAGTTGGACCAGTAGCTTACCAAATAGCCTTACCACCTTTATTGTCCAATCTACACAACGTTTTTCACGTGTCTCAACTTAGAAAATACATTAGTGACCCGTCGCACATAATCGAACCCGATTCAATTCAGTTAAAGGATAATCTTATGTTTGAGACATTGCCAGTAAGGATCGGTGATCGGAGTATCAAGAATCTTCGAGGGAAAGAAATCGCATTGGTTAAGGTCATATGGAGTCAAGCGAATGGTGAAGATGCGACTTGGGAGGTCGAGAATGCGACGAGAGAATCCTATCCCCATCTGTTTGAGTGAGAGGTATGCTCTATTTTCGAGGACGAAAATCTTTTAAG